>NW_028258142.1:3821111-4121388 GCF_053883595.1 Heterocephalus glaber | reverse complement strand
TCCCAGGAGCTTGTGGGCCAAGCAAGAGCCCTGACTCTACGAAGTAAAAATGTGTTAAAGCTGAATATGCTGTTTTACAGATTTTACTAGCTGACCCCCAGCAGGAGGAGCCCTGGGCCCTGTTGGTCCCCTGCCCACTGGCCCTTCAAAAGCTAAGAACAGTGGCACATCCAGCCCCTGAGGAGACCCAGCCTGGCCTACATCCACCCTGGGGCTGACAGGCAGATAGATGGGCAGCAGATAGCGGGAGATGGTGAGGCCAGGAAACCGGAGGGGCCAACAACACAGCTTCAGCTTCAGCGAACAACACCGCACTTCTCCCTATTCTTGGAACACGTGACAGGCTCTGAGGAATGATACGGAAAAACCAGTATTTTCTCGGCAATGACTCCACGTAGACAATTTCTAGACAATGGCTGCATATGTGTGCAAATGCCTGCACGTGTCTATGCTACGTATATGCATGTGCAGGCATGGTAATGCCACTCTCCTAGCAGATGGAAATGCCTTTGCTGACAGTGGACTCTGTGTACAAGTCTTGGCCCACATTCTATTTGCTGAAGATGCCTCTTGGTCAACATTAATTAATTTACTCACTCTGAACATAAACCTCATGATCAGCTTCAATTCCTGCTGCTGAATTCAACAGATGACAAAGCAACACTGGGCTGTCCTCTCAGAGCCCACCCTCTAAATAGAGGCAGATAGATGACACCTCTTAGCGCCACCCACCGGAGAGCTGGAGGGATCCCAAGGCTCCTTTCAGCTTGAACTGTCCTGTGAATCCCATGTCCAAGGACATTTCCTTATCATTCATGTAGCAAGTATCCCACGGCCAAGAAGCTGGACAAGTGCTGGCTATGTCCTCTCTGCCGAGGGGAAACACCATGGACAAAGTGACCCACCAGAGCCCCCAGGCCATGACTCCCTGCAGAACCTGCTTGGATAAGGCACCCTAGTTCTCCTCTACTGCTCTCGAAGTTTGCAGAACAACTACGGATAATGAGGATGGCAGGAAATGTCTGAGTTCTGTCATCCAATAGAACCTCTTAGGAATTCCAATGACATATGTCTGAGTCAGATTTCCCTAACTGGGACAGAATACCCAACTTAAAGAAGGAAAGGCTTATTTTGGCTTACAGTTTCAGAGGTTTAAGTCCATGGCCAGCTGGTTCCAAGGCAGAAATATGACAGCAGAAGGCTGTGGTAGAGGAAAGCTGCTCAATTCACAGTGGTCAGGAAGCAGAGTGAAAGGTAAAGAGCCAGACGGGAAGGGGCCAGAGATAAGTCCCCAAGGTCACACCCTCTGACCTACTCCCTTCCACCAGACTCCACCTTCTAAATTTCCATGACTTCCCAATAATGTTATCGAAATATGATCTCATCAATGGACTAACCCATTGATGAAGTTAGAGCCCTCATGATCCAATCACCTTCCAAAAGCCCCACCTCAAACACGTGAGACTTTGGCAAACACTGAGATCTCAACCACAATGGTGTAACCCACTGGATATCCTGCATTATTTCTCCTAAGAAGTATCTCCATTAGACATCAGTGTTTCTATGGCTCTCAATTTATAACCTCCACTTCTCTCAACTGTGGCACTTCACAATCTGTCCCACCGAGATCAAAACATGGCAATGAGTTTGAACATAGTGCAAAGAGCCACAAACCCCATTTAACAGTGGACTCTTCTCAAGTAGCTAACTTTTTACATTATTGCTGAGTCACCCTACTTACCAGTAGATGGAAAAGTACCAAGTGCAGCTATCCCAGGTACTCTCCCTTGCCCGCGCTGTCCACCCACCTGTCCAGCCTGCTTCATCGCTCCTCAAACACATGACATCAAACATGCATGGTCACATACCTGCACAGGGGACAGCGTGCAGCTGTGCACCACAAACACAGGCATTCGTGTGCATGTACACACATATGGGTAGTCATGCACACATGCAGTGCACACAAGGCGCACGGTCACATGTGTCCATGGCCAACAGAGCCACACACACACATCCACCCAATTTCCGCAAAGATCTGCAGCATGGTTTGGGCTGGGAGGGCTGCAGGTCTCAGAGACTGCCAGCTGCATGAACACGGGGTCACCCAAGTCCTGAGAACTGACTTACTCTCTCAGACACATAAACACCAAGTCTAGAATTTAAAACTCAATGAATACACCACTCTGTGAAAAGGGACAAAACACAGTGTGTGTTTTGAGGCTACTTTTAAAGCTGAAAGCATCCAACCTATATCCTTAATAACTTACAGTGAAAATTACACATGCACTGTGAGCTAAGCATAGTCATGGTGCCATCTTCTTTCTTCTGTTTAAAGTCCTCTTATCAACTTAATAATTATATAACACTCATCAAAACTAAAAGATGTCACTGGAAAAAATGAAATGCTTATTGTTTTTAAAATCTGGTGTAGTCATAATGTCTTCCAAAGCACATAGTTCCAACCCCAAGCACATCTGGGGCTGTGAGCTCTATACCTGCTGTGGCAGCTTCCTAAGGAGCGACATGCCATGTTTTCCCAAACCTGTCACACACAGCATCCAGAGCACAGGGGTCGGAGTCCTGGGCAGACACCAGCATCTATGCCTCTCTGCAGTGCCTGGTGGGAAGAACCCAGCTTTCCGCTACACCCTAAAAGCTCAGGCAAAGCACCAACTGGGTACGAGGTAATAAAAAGTAGCTGAGTACATGCATTGTGCAAAGTAAGGACACACCAAGGCAGACTGCCCACTCCACAGGGGACCACGTGCTGACCACAAAGATCCAGGGACACTTGGGACCTCCAGGTGGGCCTCCACTCTGGTTCTTCTGTGGGACCTCGGGGGAGACCCTAAAACCCTATTTACCCCTCTCTAGCACCCTACCTGCCCCGTGCATGTGGACCAGCAAGGTGTGCAGAGGAAGGTGTGCGTGTGTGCATGTACAAATGTGTGTATATGTGTGCATTTATGCATGTGAGAATGGGATGTGTGCACATGTGTATCTCAACTCCAGCACACAGGAGTCTGTCATTTTGCTCACTGCTTCTGAAGCAAGATCTATGCAGCAGCATCCTCACTCATGTTGCCTGCAGGTTCCAAGCACCTGGTATGCCAGGACTGAAGATACTACCACTCCTTCAGCACACCTAGGAAGCAGCTCCTGAATCCAGCCAATGACACACAGGAGGTAATCGGGGACTCAGTCCCCATAAAACAGCCCCCAGACTGAGGGCCTTCACACCAAGCACCAATCCTATAGGGACCCCACACACAGGGCCACACACACTGTGGTCTTTCAGGCACGTGTGGACATTAGGACAGCATGCAGGTGTGGTGAGCAGGCCCCAAGCCTCACAGTATCACCCCAGGTGTGGACACTGTACCCCTCAGTGTGGAAAGTTGAAGGTTTTGCTAGAAATTTTTAAATGCACAAACAGATTATTTAATAGCCAATAATACATATCTGAAATACACAAAAGCCAGCTACACATTTAAATTTTAAAATCCTAGTAGAAACCCTGTTATGCGCCTGTACTTAGGAGCCCATATGCACCCACACTTAGAAGCTGGATGGTGGATAGTTATTAAGAGGAGATGGAGTTTGATTTCTGTGGGAGCAGCCACCTGGTCCTGGCCCTCATTGTAACTCTCAAGTAGCCTGGAGTCTCCTTTCAGGCCTACACTCCTGGAGTCAGGACAGAAGATGTCATAGAGAGAAAAAAAACTGCAAGCCTGCATCTCGTGCACTCAGGGACCCAGAGCAAGGAGTCTGCCTCTCTGAACACCATTTCCCACATAGTCAAGGGTGGGGTGACATCACTTAGCAAAGCTGTTGCTGGTTCTAAAGGAGATCAGGCTTGCTAAACAGGACACCTAGAGCATGCCTCATATTCAAGGTGCTGCCCGGAAGAGGGCTCTGGGAGACAGACCCTTGCAAGGGCTGACCTGCTCCCACCACAAGGCTCTTTAACAGTGACATGACCTCACGGTCTGCAGACAGTCTCGGAGGTCACAGCTGGGGCTGGGGGTACTACTGCATCCAGAAAGCAGAACCCAGGGAAGCCCCTGGAGACAGCTACCCACACTGCCTGCTGAGAAGCCCTCCTCACATGACTCCACCTGTGCCCAAAACAGTGCGATATGCAGATGAAGGTCTGTTGGTCCAGGTCTGTAACAATGCGGCTCGCTGAACTTTGCACTCAAGAGTGAGCACCACACGGCTTACAGTCCACCTATTCCTGCCTATTCCTTTCAAGCCACCAGCATTGCAGAAGGAACTACTGTACTAGAGTCCTTCATCACCATGTGACTCCCACCACTCTGTACTCTGAAGCCTTCCACCTGCCTATTTCTAACTTCTACAAACAGACACAGGGCTGGAGGTATAGCTCAGTGACAGATTGGTGCTTAGTATGTACAAGGCCCTCGGTTCTAATCAGTTGTTACACTATATGTGCTGGAGATAATAACAAGGAAAAGAAGTCTATGCATGCTCAGTACAAGTGCAATTTTTTTTTGCCAAGTATTTTCAGTTCCTGGTTGGTTGAATCCATAGATGCAGAACCCATAGATATGAAGGACTGATTGTGTACATGCATGTTGGCTTATATATGTTAGATTTGTATGTAAGCAACTAAAAACTTGGATCATATAGACAAGAGTGGAAGAGCAACAAGAGAAAACACTTCTGGAAACAGATCAAAAAGTTTTTCAACATTTCTCAGACGAAGTAAAAACAGCAAATAAATATATGAAAAAATGTTCAACATCACTGGTCATTTGAGAGATGCAGATAAAAACAACACTGAGAGTCCACCTCACCCCACAAAGAATGGCTGCTATCAAGAAATCAACCAATAACAAATGCTGGTGGGGGTGTGGAGAGAAAGGAACCCTTCTCCCTTCTCCATTGTTGGTGGGAGTGCAGACTGGTGCAACCACTGTGGAAATCAGTATGAAGATACCTCAAAGAACTAGGACTACAGGTCCCATTTGACCCAGCTATTCACCTATTAGGAATCTTCCCCAAAGAATTAAAAGAATCATACCACAGCGATATATGTGCACCCATGTTTATAGTGGCACAGTTTGTAATAGCTAAAGCTTGGAAACAGCCCAAGTGCCCATCGACTGGAAACTGGATAAAGAAGATGTGGTTTTTTTATAAAATGGAGTACTACTCAGCCATAAAGAATGAGAAACTAGAGACATTTATAGCTAAATGGATGCATATTGAGGCCATACTCTTAAATGAAATAAATAGGACACACATGTGTAAATACTGAATAGTTTCTCTAGTGTGAGAAACTGAAAGTGTAAATACGGATGAAAATGATTAAAATGAATAATTGATAATTTGAAATAAGAAAAGGACCAAGGGTTTGGAGATGGTGGGAGGGGAAGGGGAAAGGGAAGAAGGGAAAGGAAAAATTATGAGAAAGAAAAAAAAAATAGAATCAAAGTCTGTGTAAATAGTGAAGGGTGGTGGGGGTGAAGGGTGTACAGGTAATTGGAGAAAAAATAAGAACTAAGATACATCATGTTCTGGTACAAACACCCAATGATAAACATAAATGTATTTTATACCTAAAATGCACCAATAAATATATATATAAATAAAAAAATAAAATAAAATAAAGTTTTTCAGTGTGGCTCTTCATTCCATTTCCCTCACCCAGGTATGTTCTCTAAGTTTATAAAAACTAATTTTTATAGATCAGGATTACTAGACTAAAACTCTCTGGTGCCTGAATTTTCACTGTCAAATTTAATGACAAAAATTTCATTATCAAAATCAATTAAAATATATTATCAAAATTAATAAAATCCCACTTCTTTATCTTACCATTGGCACAACTAATTTGCCAAAAGAAATTTATTTTTAAATCTCAGAAGCTTGTTTTCAAGTTAACAGTAAAACTTAAATTTTGAAAAAAAAACGAAAAAAGAAAACAAGCCCTTGAATTTCATCTAACTAGCAATTTCATCTAACTGTAACATGGGTAGGACAAGTTATTCTTTTTTATGACTACAATACTAGTAAAATAAATTTAACCAAATATTACACCAAAAATATGCTCAATGGCCAGGCTCAGAGATGCCTCCTGGTATCTGTGCTGGGTCTCCCCAAATTTCCCGCCCCAGCCTATAGCCCACCCGCCTGGTAGCTATAGCGGGATAGCTGAGAAAGTAAGGGAACTCTATGTACCCTGCAGCTCGGGGCTTGCTGTAAGCCAGGGCCTTTAATAAGAAGCCCCTGCCAGGGCAGGAGGATCCAGAGAAAAGAGGCTCTGAGCTCCAGCTGCTGGCCCCACCAGGTCCTACCATGAGGTCCCTCTGCAGGCCCCCCACTGTCAGAGGACACTGGCACAGCAAGCATCCCGGCGGAGCCTCCTGATTCCTGTTTGCCCATTTGCAGAAGAGGTTCTGAGGAGAGGTGCGGCACCCTTTCGGCACTGAGATCACCGTTTCCAAGGTGGGTCAATGCCATAATGTTCTGGGAGCTGCTCAGGAGCCCAGCCTGGAACAGGTCTCCCACCCAGCCACAGCGGCCTGCAATACCTCACAGCCTGCCTTCCTGCTGAAGATCCCATTTCCAGCCCTGCCCTGAAATGGACAGGAAAACTGCCTCACTGCACGGGAAACCCTAATTCACTGTGAGAGCATGGAAAACTTTCTCTGGCAAATTTATCTGTGGAATCAAAGAAAAGAAACCACTCAATTGACTTGATGTTCAAGTTAACAATAGAAGGGAAGAAATTTTGGACACAGGATTCCCTTCATCTCCCAATGTTTATCATATACTAATAACACTACATGCTCACTCAACAGTATCTCCAGGAGAATTTAGCGAAACTTTAGGTTATCATCAATTAAATACACCAAAGAGGGAACATCTACTTACTGGACCCACCAGCTGAAAACGTGGCAGGATGCCCACTGCCCCCACTTAATATATCAAGGAGAAGAATGTATAGATCCTGAAAGGAGATAAAACTTCCAGGTGCCAGAAAAGAAAGAAAAGAACAACTCCAATTCTAAAAAGCAGCTTCACTTCTGTGAAATGTTTCATTCTTAGAATCTTTTTTTTCCTAAGACAGCTAAAAAGCACACTGAATCCATTAACCAGCATTGCCCAAAAGAACTCTCTCCAGGGATGGAGATGTCCCATAAATCTGCCCTGTCGTGGCTGCCTCGGAAGGCCAGAGGCTATGCCAATGGGATAGCATGGCCGCAGGTTCCAGTTCTGTCATTCTGGGTAAAAGCTCTGCCCCTTCCTGACACAGCAGAGACACGATGGACAGCACACCAGGTACTCAAGGCCCAGCCTTCCTGTCCTTCCTGATTCTACATGAGTATATCCCAAAATGCACGTGTTAACAAAGACCACTCAACACAACACACACAAGACAAGAACACTTCCAAACCGTTAAGCAAATGAGGGACTGCGTCAACCAAATGCTGCTTCACCGGTGCTCAGCTGGAATTCTTCCTGCAGGATCCTGACACCAGAGTTTATTCATAGGACCCCATCCTGCAACCGTCACAGGGCAGCAGTGAAGGTGGCGAGGTAAAGCGAAACATCCCTGTTCATTTACCAATACTGTGGACAGTTAGAAGTGTTGATAACTCCCCCTAGATTTAAAAATACAAATATCAAATTACTAAACTCCACAGGGTATGAAATATTTTGGTGACAGAGAAGGCATTATCTTAGATGGAGCAGACCTAAAACCTACACTTGGTCTTCACGTTCACTCATAAAATGGGAAGACTGGCAATCCATTTCCAATCAGCTCTGAGATGTGAGTCTGTGGCCTTCTTTTAACACCAGACTCTGTACCCAGCCAAGCCAAAGAGACAGTCCTTCAATACCCACACCATCCCTTCAGCACAAAATGTTTTTTAAAGTCTCTTTAAAAGCAGTTTAGGGGATTGAACCCAGGGCCTCCAGCATGTTAGACATGTTCCACCACTGTACTACACACTCAACCCTCACTTTTTAATTATCAGATACTTTTAAAGTATGACTGACATATACAGTGAATATTTAATTTTTTAAAATGTATTACAGTAAAAGATACATTGTCATTAATCCTTCTCAAAATATTGCCCCTTGGGGGCCCGGGATTAACCTCAGTGGTTCTGCCACCTGCCTCGCAAGCAGAAGGACCCAAGTTCGATCCCCAGTACCAAAAAAAAAAAAAATATTGCCCCTTGCTTTGAATACACTTATCCCATCATTGTTGCCACTTTCTGAAGCAGTTGTGTAAGTCCTTTTGTGATGATTCATATTTGCTCACTAACATTTGCTTTTATCTTTCTTCTTTTTCTCCCTCTAGCACTGAAGGTGCTGTTAGTGAGCAAGTAAGAAACATGACAAAATGTGATGAACAAAAACCAGCAGTTTTTATGCATCCCAGATTAGTGAGGTATACTCTGTTTAAAGGGCTTTGCTAATATATTTTCTCAAACTGATAAAACATCAGAACAGTCCATGTACTTACTGAACAGCTCAAATGGTTTTACATAACTTTTTTCTTCAGGAGGAAAGACGATAGGTAACAAACCCAGGGCCTCCCCACAGACACACTCCAAGTCCCGTTTAGGTAACTTTTAAAACTGAACACTCAAATGGTTTTGTCTTAGTTACTTTTCTCGTTGCTGAGACAAAATATCGAACACCCAAAGTTAAAGGGGGAAAGGTTCATTTAGCTCAGTTTGTAGAGGTTTCAGTCCATAGTTGGCTGGCTCCAAGTCAGAATGGCAAATGGCACAAGGGTGTTGCAGAGGAGAGGTAACACACTGCACAAACAAGACAGCAAAAGCAAGGGACTGTAACAGCATCTTTCTGCCCCTTTTATTTTATCCAGGCTACTCAGGGTGGGTAGCACTCACAACGTTAATTCTGGTACCCTTGAGCCTAGCACTGCACCATGAATCAATCACATTGTCCAGATCCAGCCACCTCTGAAAAAGCTCCACTTATGATCGCACAAGGCTTTGGGAGACATCTAAACACAAGTTCTAACAGATTTTCTCCTTGAGAAACACTAATCCCACATTATCTTTCACCCTCATTCTGAAAAAAAAAAATTACACACTTTAAGACTGTTATTTCACATGTACACGTATATATTTAGGTTCCCATGTATTCTCATTAAAAAACGAAGTCATTATTGTTTGGCTTCCAGCATTACTGTTTACTATCTGTTTAAAAAACTTTTTCTATTCCTTTTTTTCTTCAACAGCATACTAGCATGCACTTTAATAAAATTTCACTGAAAAACAATCTTATTTAAGGTTGACCTACTAACTCCAAATATGATTTTCCTTCTGTCCTGTTAACTGTGCATCCCTAAAATTGACTGTAAGGTCTCAAAATGTTGCTGATCCCAGAACAAACAGTCCCTGCTACTGTGTAAACAATTGACAGGAAAAGCAATGGTGAATTTACACAGTTTTCACACAGATGGTGACTTACAGTGTTAAACATTTGAGCCACAACTTACTATTAAAATCTACACAGTTGGCCTCCACGTATTACACACAGGTTCTGCTTCCACAAAGTCAGCCAACCACAAAATATATGCAAAAATGTATGTGTACTCAACATGTACAGACTCTTTTCTTGTCATTATTCCCTAAGTGAAACATTATAACTATACACCATTTACATTGCATCAGGTGTTACAAGAAATCTAGTGATGACTTAGAGTATATAAGTGGCTGTGTATTAGTGATGTAGAAATATTACTACACCGTTTTATAAAAGGAACTTGAGCATTCAGTCCCAGAACCAATCCCACACAGATCCTGGGAGATAGCTATAGAGTGCTGTAGATCAAAGTGTTCTTTTTAGGTTTTCTTGAATTTTCTTCACTCAAAAAAGTTTACCTACTTCACTAGCACTAAAGCATTTACGGGACTTTTCTTCTCTACAAATTGGCTTAGTTAGGAATAAGTTTATGTTAAATATAAGCAATTAAATTCTATATGTTGGTATTAAATTAGGGTCTTAAATTTCTTAAAATGACACATCATGAGAAAGATGATATAAAAACTCATCTGTTATTCAGGTTCCCCGTAAATATTGGGCATTAAACACAGTGAATTTGGCTTTTAATCTGTCTTTCAAATCAAGTGATATATGCATATACACTCCCTAGCTCTTACATGAAATTCCTCACCACAATGAATCACCTCTATAATCTACTATGAAAAAAGAATTACAGAAGTTCTCCAAGTAGGACTCTTACGAAACAGAGCATACAGAATTTCTAAGGCATGAATGCAGTAGCATCTGGCCACCGTGGCACACAATGACAGCCCGTCCTGATGACAGCTACAGTAAACTTGCCTCTGGGTTTAGTACCTGACTAACTTCACTCAGTGCCAATTTCCCAAACACTGAGAGCTCTTTTCTCAACCGTTACCTTATGAGATACACATGTGTATATTTCATGGCCAGTGGTTACAAAGAGAAGAGTCACCTTTAAGAGGCACAAGGGCAGAGGTCTGCCTGTCTCTCTGTCCAAAGCCTAACTCATCCTGGTTCTGCCAGGCTATACCTACCCAGCTGGGTTCTTGATAAACCAGTCATGGGAAGGATGCATCTGTGCGGCCATGTGAGCCAACCTACATCATTTTGCCCAGTGAGAAACATTTCTGTAGAAGCTTGGCAGAAATTACCTTTCTTCATTTCAGGTACACAGAGAAATTGGCTGAAGGAAGACCAGAATGTAAGGTCTTTCCTGAGGGCAGAGTACCTCTCAGGGATCCAGACCCAAGGTCAGAGCCCCCACGGCTTAGCTTCCATGCCACATAAATGGGGCCCTGAGTCTTTCCACAAAGTGAGTCTTCCAAAATTGGCCTCTCTCTTATAATGAAAGGTATAGTTTTAAATGGCTGCTTCAGTTCCAACTACCAATTAGCTTAGTTTGCAAATGAGTAAATATACTGCTAGTGACCATTTACAGAAAGTGGAAATTAAATTCATTAATTTACATTAACAGAGTGAGTTGTTTCTAACAATACATCCTTCTATATACTAATGTCCAATTATTCTGAATGTCAAATATTCTCAATAAAAGGTCCAGTTCTATTATGGTGTACGATATCCTAAGTCTTACTGACAGGGGAGAAATGCTCATAGAAAAGACAACTTTAACTCAGCAATGAAAATCACTGTAAGACATTTTAAGAAAAAATAAAGCTTCATAGTTGGAAAGCACACTTTATCCTCGTTGGAAGAAAGCCACTTCCTTGTAAAAGGCACCGTCTGGGACACACCCTGGCCTCTACCTCTGCTAGGCAAAGCTGGTGAATCTCCCAAACCCATTACAAGTGCACCCTCTTCCTGGGCAAAGCTATAAGGAAAGGCTGCTTGGGAGTTAAGATATTGTCAGAAGTCACAATTTTTTCCAATGACAATCAAAGAAGTGCAAGTTATCTAAATCTACTGTTTGGAGTTTGGGGTTTTTAATTAAATATTTAATTGTTTCAAATCATGATGTTTAATCCAAGGCCAAATGCTGGATCAGGAAATAATAATTATGATTTTTCTGTGGACCTCAAGAAACAGAAACTTAACAGTTTCTAGAATCTAAAACACTTCTGAGTCTGGATGCAGGGCCCTCTTCCAAACACTTGACCTTTAGAGTAGCTGAGACTAAGGTTTAAAGTCTCATATTAGGTAAGGTTTTGAGAGACTTCACCACTGGAAAAAAAACTGAAAATACACATTATCCTCCTTCTTAAATACTGCCTCCTTCTCTTCAGTTGATTATAGATAAAAGAACATGTTCTCCTTTTAAGCCTCTGTTCTCCTTCCAAATTAAAGGGGGCAGGGAGCTTTAATCTCAAATTATGGCTGTTGTTAATAAGCAAACAAAGGAGGTAGAGAAATGAATGCCGAAGTATTTAGCTGTTCTCATGCTTGGCAAATATAACCCTCAAGACCTCCACAAATAACTTGGAGAATACAGGGTCAGGACCATCAGGGATATCGAGAAATAAACAGATTTTCACAATGCTGCTCAGCTTGCAACCATTTGATGGTTGCTGTAAAGTTTTGAAATGAAACTTGGCAAATGGTCTCAGTGAGATGCCTTTGAACTCGGAATGCCTGACTACAACAGCTACTGAATGGCTCACGGTCCCTCTGCTCAACTTCAAAGAACAGGCTCTCCCGGTCAGGCACAGGCAGGGCAGGGACTTGGGAGCACAGTTTCAAGATGAATGTTTTTACTCCGTGCTCCTCCCAGCGCTTTCAATGTTTGATTAATCCATGAAAATGTGGAGCTTAAAGAGCAACACCAAGAATCTAGAAAATTTTAAAGTTTCACCCTGTCTGGGTGACTTTTCATTTTTATCAAAGATATTTGCAAGCGATGCATCCCATTTCCTAACATGTGCTTTGTAACACAATAGATAGGGTACACAACCCAAGCGTAATGCTTTTTACCTCAATTTACCAGTTTAATCCTCCACTAAGGTCTATTTCAAAATTTATGTCTGATTATTTGTTTGCTACTTAATTAGTAGTAAAATGAGAAAGGATTCTTTTTCTCCCTCAGTGATGTTAACCTGGTAGCTTTCAATTAAAGAAAATACAGCTTTGAAATTTGTCTATTTTGTGTATATAAAAAATACATATTTCCCTTTACAGAATTATTACTGCAACTGAATGTCTGTAAAAACATTTCAGAAAGTCCTAAGTTAATAAATATTTATATCATCTCAACCTCTGAAAGGAAATTATATTTAAATACTCAAAAGGCAAAAGAATGTTCACCTTTTAAATGCCACAATTTTATCTGTCACCAAGTTGCAAAGGTTTCTTAGTCTGGAGGTCAAATACAAATGTGAATTTTTACATTACATTATAGGCATTTAAAAAAATAAACATGCCAGTAGAATGATATTTTTGCATTTCTCTGTCTCTATGTTCTGGGGTCCTGAGGATCCTCTTCCACTATAGGTACAATCTCCTTCACAGACAGAGCACACACTGCTCCACCTCTCCCTGGTCTGCCCCAAAACAAACTACCCTAAGATATAAAAGAAAGAAGAAAAAGAACACTTTTTGCTGGACCAGTTCTAAATACGGAAACAAAAAAGACTTAAAATTGGAAAAAAAAACTCCTTTAGCAATAACTGTTTTAAATGTAATTATAATATCTATTTTCTCTCTCTAGAAATCTACAATACAATGTTAAGCCAAGGAAAAAAGGAACAAAAGCATTAAAACATGTAACAGTTTTGGTACTGAAGCCCAAACTGAGCAATGTTAAAACCAGTCTGCCACTAAGCCAAAAAAAAAAATGCCTTCCTCCTTCGAGCAGAGAAATGGCAGCATGAACGGACAAAGGTCTGCAGAAGGCACAGGGTGCCTGCTCCCTCAGTCCTGACCATTTCATCCTCCAGATGAAAAACGAGAGACACAGAAAGTCTACAGTGAGTCAGTGTCCACCTGGAGCTGGAACCCTGCTGGGACCAGGGATCCACTTACATTTCATACCATTTCACAAATAAAATGCATCTGTTACAAGATACTGTAAGTCACAGTCCTTCCCACATGGAAATTTAAGTCTCTAAATGCCAAAACTGAGCTACTTCTCCAGTTTTTTCCTGAGCACCCCAGGAAAATTCTGCCCAGAATTATACATGGAGCTGAACATACTGTGATACCAAGAAGTTCACAATATTTTTTAAAATGGGAGGAGAATTATTGTTTTCTGGGTGGGCTTATGCGTGGGTGAATATGCACTCACGATGTAAAAATGCATTAAGGGGATATGTTACAAAGCCTGTAAACAGTGAACATGCATAGACAGGTGTAGCTGGACCAAAGCATTAACAATAGTTACCTTTGAGCAGTGATACCACTTCTTTTCTTCTTCCTTATCTGTATTTTCTGTAATAATTAAACTGTACAGAACTATATATATATATAATATATATATAATGCATCTATTTCCAAGCTCTTATTGGAATACACACAATAAAATATGAATCCCCTCATAACTACCACTCTTTTTACATTCACTCCTTACCCTAAATCCACCCAGACCCTGCTGTGTGAGGCCTTACGCACATGGGCCAACAAGGCAGACCCTGGTCTCTCTTCTAGCCACAGAGACAGACCTTATGCAGGTGACCCTGACAGAGCCAATGACAGTGCCAAGGGATCTGACAGCTTCTACAACAGCTCCAGGGCTGTGATGCTTTTCGATTAGTATGTTTCACACCTGCATCTCTGCTTTTTCTTGTTTTTAACTGCAGGCCATCTCTGACTTCCAAAGTTTCAATGGACCATCTCTCGACTTCACAGTGGTGTGAAAGCGGACCACGTTGCCATTCTCCTTTTCACCTTCAGCACAGATGAAAAATATTTAACACTTTATTATAAAACAGGCTATGTTAAAGGATTTTCCCCACCTATAGGCCACCATGAGTGTGCTGAGCATGTTTGAGGAAGGCTGAGTGAAGCTTTGGAGTTCCACAGGTTGGCTGTATTAAATGCATTTTCTACCTATAGCATTTCAACCTGCAAAGGGCTTATCTGGAAGTGATGCCATTGTAGGTGGAGAAGCATCACAGTAACTTCTTACTGCTCTTATCGTCAATCCTCAGCAGGCCCGACATCCACGAGGAGGTGCTGCGAACACGGCCCAGGGGCTCCCCATTTCCAAACACCAATGGCAAATGCTGTCCCAAAGCAGTGAGGCCTTTCTGGCTCTCAAACACCCCACAGTCCTCCTTCCCCACTGACCCCTGGCCCTATCTGTCTCTGCTTTCGGCCACTTCCATGTAGTCACCTTACACACACCCCGACTCCAGAAAGACAACCTGTCAGGCTGCAAAAGCCAGTAAAACATCAGGCAAAAGGGAGGAAACCGGATGCACTAATGGTCACACACAATCTCGTTCTAAGTGTGGACACACTATCTTGAGAAATATTTCATGGTGCTACCATGGAGGGATGTGTCATAATCCAAAAAACTTGGACACAGCAATTCCTACAGTAGCCAAGTTTATGTTCCACCTGCCTTCAATTCCACCCTAACATGCTGGGGGGCCAGGGGGCTCTGAATGTGTCATAGCCTTTTAAATATGTATTTATAAACTGTTCAGAAATAAAAATGCATTTTTACCAGAAAATTTCACAAGTCCATAAATGGGTACTTGATTCACAGTATCAGTATGTGTAGTAACTGAACACTCACAGACCATGACATCTTTTGGAAACACTAAAAATATACCTGAATGGATTTGTTTTATGAATCATGAATTTTGGTGATTCCCAAGATGAGATAAGCAGAAGAGAATATGGGGTGGAGGAGTCCTAGGAAGACCTTGACAGGCCTGAGCATCTAGTTTCAGAAAACATGTAACAGCTTCCTGCCTCTGTACACAGCATCTGGGGTCCTCTTCACAGCTCAAGGTGTATTAGGAACTCTCTTCTCACAATATTCTCCATGTTTATGGTCAACTATGGACTCACAAAGTTTTAAAACATTATGAATCAAATGGTTCTCATCCTGAGTTTAGACTGATACATACGAGAAAAGGGAACTAGAGATGTAGTTTGAAGTTCAGGGAGTCATAAACCTCAAAAGCCAGGAAGAGGGTAGCCCGGTTGTCATCTCTGAGCTGCAAAGCTGGGGCTCAGCTACTTCTCTCCTGGCTGCCAAGGGCAGATGGTGACATGATGGTCCTTGGATGCAGGAGCAGCAAGGGGAGGACACAGGGTCTGAGATGGGGCATACCTGCTGGCAGGTCCTTGAGGGGTTCCCGGGTTTGAGGCACATTATCCTGGCCTGTCTCACAGCTCGGAGTAGCATCTATCCTGGTCCCTGGTGAGCCTACTTGCAAAGCTGTGAGGGGAAGCAGACAGCTCAAGGCTGGCTGCAAGGGGAAGCTGTCATGTGGATTCCACTTTCAAAATGTTCACATACATGGAGCTGTGGATGACCCAAGTCCTAAACCAAATCTAATCTTTTGCCCAGCATACTTTGCCACTCTCACGTAACATATTAAACGGCTCAAAGTACTGCCTGTGCTTTGGCAATAATACATATTTCTTTGAATTTACTTACAATAAAAAATAATAGACAAAGTGTCACCAGAATATGTACTTTCAAAGAGAAGACAAGTTTTTGAGCATTTTTCTACAGCTCTGAATCACACAGGGGGTCTACTCTGGAACCCAGCACAAAGCCCTTCCTTCTTGTTCCCTTCATACTTACTTAACATGAACTGACAGTACCTTGCACAAACACCACTTAGGAATCAACAGATGACAAACCACGTGCTGGTAGGCAGTGAGGCTCACCCAGAAACATATCAGGGGAAGGTACAGCCTTCCGCTGACTCAAGGTAATACAGGTTACAGAACCTACGACACCAATTATAGACTGATCCTTCAAAATGACTTCAAGTTCTCTTTGTGTATTCTGCTGGATGAGAGGGGTGGGAGGGAGAAGCCTACTGTTTTCATTACTTCTTTCCTTTGCTCCATGGAGTTTACAACTGATGTGCCAGTAATTCTCCAACAATTTAAACACAGAATTCCCACAAGAATGGTGATTTGCCATGATTTTTTTCATCCTGTGAACTTAGTATTTCTTTAAACCAAAACTAAATAAAGATAGCTCTCACACAGACAAAAGCATTTAGAACCAAAGGAAACATGCCCACCAAAGAGATGATATCATTCTTCAGACCAATTTCCTCACCCTGCCTCAGAGGTGGGGCTGTTTGATCTGGGACCATCTATTTGCCATGCATCGTGAACACCACAGGCACCACAAAGACCACTCCATACTTCTCTATCTGTGGGCAGTCTGTGCTTCAGTATGCCCTGAAGGATCCTGGGGTCTCTTCTCATTGTGAATTGAGGACAGCTACTCATGTATGTGATCAAACTTTCAATCGTCAGGGCTGATGTCTTTTATCAAAGCCTTAACTCTAGAGAGCTCTTCTCTGGCATCTGCCAGCACCCTACAAGGTAAACAAAATGCTACAGACCCAACCAAGCTGGAAACCTCACTGTGAAACAGTATCACATGTTAGAGTCAGAGACACCAACAGAGCCACACAGCACAAATTCCAAAGCAAACAAAACTCCCCACTCTGGTAATGCCTGTGTCACTGAAGGCCACCCCTGCAGCACTGTTCTTCACGTTTTCAGGTAATTTAACATAAAGTTTCCTTCCTGTTGTAAAGAGAACTCAAATATACTAGATCATCTGAATTCAAAACACTATAGAACTGTGTTTAAAATGCAAACAGCCGGCTTTTTATTTTAGCACAAAGAATGAAGGCAAGTTTTGTTTGCTTTTGACTCTCCTTTTCCACCGTCACAGTTCTGATGGATCCTCATGGAACTGATGCATGTGTTTGAGTACTGACCCGCCTATACTGAAGACAGGAGGCAGATTCCATCAAAAGCTTCTCTCCTCGTTTGCCTGACCTACTCATTCCTCTAACATTTGCTGGTGTGAGGTGCCAACTTTGCCTGCTCTGTAGTAGTAAACACAGGGAGCAGCTAAACAGGCTTGAGTCAGCCAACATGACCAGACATTTCCTGCACGCATTAAAATAATGTAACTTGACAGAAAGCATCACATTAAGAGAACCCTCAAAAGGTAGAAGAAGGACATCCAAGTGCCTGAAATACAGAATTCCAGATAAAGGACAAATAATTTTTAGCATAAGTATGTCCTAGATATTACATGAGAAACACTTATACTTTTAAAAAAGTATGCACTGTTTATCTAAAACACAAATTTCAGGCAGACTGTATTTTTATTTACTAAATCTGGCAATTTTAATTTCCAAAACAAACACATTCCTCAGATGAATTACTTTAAGCATAGCACTATGAGTTAGATACCTATTCCAAAAAAAGTGTAAAAGCTTTATGTACAAACACCATGCATACAAAGATAAATTCTTTTCAATCTATGTGCAGCATCCTTAGTTTCCTAAAAAGAGTGAAACATATCCTTGGCAAATGGAGAAAAGCTAGGGCAGAAGTTTATATTATCAAACTACTGTGTCCTTACTGACCCGTTCCCTTCCTGAGGGGGGTGGGTGACTGGGACTATAGAGGATCGTTTTGGGGCCCCAGGTACCCCAGACCGGTCCCTTCCTCTTTGTCTGGAGAGGCTGTGGAGCTGTCCCACCTCCCAGCCCCTGCTCAAGGCTCCTGAGGTCTTGGGTGCTCTCTGAAGCAGAACACACCTGAGAAGGGGCTGCACAGGGGACAGGATGGGGGGAGCAGGGCTCACAGGAGGGAATGGGCACAATTCCAGGAGGATGGGGGCTGAGGTTGCTCCCAGCCTCAGATGTCCAGGCCTGCTGCTCTTTCCCCTCCCCAGCGTGGAACGGAGGAAGCACTGATGTTGGGTCATACCTTGGTTCAACACTTATCCCTGCTGTAACCTGAAGTAAGTTCCTTTAATCCCCAAACCTCAGATTTGCTACAGATGTTTTGGGATAGATAATACCTACATCACATTGGGTTATATCAAGGTTTATATGAAACATAAAGTACCTACCACATGGAAATTCAGCAGCACTGCAAATCAGTGGAGTAAAGACTGATGATGAACAAACAAGGTTGGAAAAACTGGCTATTAATCTGGAAAAAAATTTAAAACACATCCGAGGGGATTTAGCTCAGTGGTTCCGCTGCCTGCCTTGAGCCCTGGTACTGATAAATAAATAAATAAGCTATATCAAATAAATCATTAAAAACACACACACACACATATCCAAGAATGCACGCCAGGTTCCATATGGACTAACGCAATGTGGAATAAAGCAAATGTAATACAGCAAGCTAGACTGATTCAATGAAAATACTTTCACAGTAGGTTAGGGGATATCTTCCTAAGTTGCACGTAAATTCCAAAAACTATAAAGGAACAAATGGATAATTCTGACTTTTTAGAACTTTTACAGTAAAAGATTTCATGAATAAAATAAAAAGATACAGGAGAAACTAAGAGAACATATTGAAACACATATAATGAAAGATGCAAATCCATACTATATGAAGAGTTCCTATAAATCAGTAAAAAAAAAAGGACAAAAAACACCTCAGAATAATGTGCAAGGTCTATGAATCATAAGAAATTCAAAGGGCCAGTAAAATATGAAAATATGCATACTCTTACAAAAAATCAGAAAAATAAAAATTAAAAGTAATAAAAACATGCTGTTTTTGTCCTTTAAGATAGGTATCTTGAAGAAATTTACAGCACTTGTGAGCTGCTGGTGGATTTGAGTATTATTACAACCTACTTGGTACTATCTGTCCTAACATACAATGTGTGAACTCTGGAAGCCAGCAACTTCACATTAAGACACTGACCATGAAAGACCATGAGCTACATTAGTGGCACATATACAGCTGCTTTCACAAGAAGCTGGAAACAACATGAACATCCATCAATAGGCAAATAAATGAGGACTGTGTTACACCTTTAAGAAGTTCAAGGCTGAGGAAAGCAAGCTGAAGAACAAGACAGAATGATACCATTAAGTATCAAAAACAAGGGGGAAAACTACATATGCATATATACTTACATACGTAAGTTTGTTGGAAAGACCTGGAAAATTCAAAACAAAACTCTTGAGGAGGTAAGGAGATAAGTGTCATTTATGGCTTGTATCTAGATCCCCTCTCCCAGCCTCGTGTGGTCATAGATGAGGAGTTTTGAAAGTGGCTGGATTGGGGTATGTGATGTTGGGATTAAGAGTGTGATGCTAGGATTAAGGGTGCCTCACCCTGGGTATGGGTGGAACTGTCCAAAGGGTGGGTGGCTTAGATGGCATATAAAAGTGGCGGAAGGAAGGCAGACTGCTGCTGCTGCTTCTGTGTTGCTGCTTGCTGCCTTCTGCCTGCCATGGACTCTTTCTCCTCTGCTATGCCACCCTGCCTTGAAGCCAGCCAACTATGAACTGAAACCTCAACTAACTGTGAGCTACAATATCTTTCCCCCTTTAACTCTGGGTGTCCGGTATTTTGTCTCAGCAATGAGAAAAGTAACTAGGACAACAGGGAAAGTCAATAGAGGATAATTCTTTTCTCTTTTTGAGACAGGGTCTCACTAAATCACTAAGTTGCCCAGGCTGGGCTGGAGCTTGTGATCCTCCTGCTTCAGCGTGCCACAGTGCTGGGATTAAAGGCATGGGCCACCACATCTGGCTAGAGGATGATAAGTGCTTATCTGAACATATCAATACAAACTTAACTCTTCAGTGCTGCCAAGCTCCTCACCTCCAGGGCTTGGTAGGGAGCAGAAGCACATGAGGGGATGAGGAGTTTAAAGGCTGGACAATGGCCTCTGGGAATCCTAACACCATCATGGAAGACTCTACCCCACCACAGACCATCAGAATAAGCTGAGAAGTGACAAGTTCCACCCAACCCGAGCAGAGGACCTGAAGGTGTCCCAGAAGGAAGCAAGAGCCAGCGGAGGCCTAGACTTGTCTTTGTCCTTGGAACAGAAGAAATATGCCAAGATCAGTCATTCTCTGTGGTGAGACCTAGAGCCACAGCCTCAAGATAAATGAACCCACTGTCCCCAGCAGCAGGACTTGTCATGGTGGTTGGTGTTATGATGGGCTAGGTGTCCCTACTCTGCCCATTCTGACAGGAAGTGGAGAGAGAGAAAGGAGAGAGGTAGAAATGATTCAAGGAAGGCGATTAGCCTGCTGTGAGTGTGAGCAACAGGAAAGACGCACATCTGCTTCCTAATCCAGATGTACCTGCTGAGCTCACAGCTCTAAAAACTCCCACAAACACCAACAGCAACCCTTTACTTCCAAATTAACAGATCTTCATAAGCCAAGAAATCTGACTAAGAATGGAAAGTAAAGGTACAGAACAGTGACTTTTTAAATGGTATCACAGAACATGAAGTCAGCCAGATGTTGTTCAGGCACCAGGCAGATCTGCATATGTGACTGTGGCCATATCAACGGACCTTCAACTCCACACCCTTGAGTGCCTGAGGTTTCAAGGCAACATCAAGAACTTGTGTGGAGTGGAATGCAGAATATTGCCATAGAAACTGCAGAGCCTCTTACTTCTGTTCAGTTTCCAAAAATTCCTTAGCCAGTCCACTGCAACTGCTTCCTCATACCTGAATTTCAGGAACTTCCCTCTTTATCTTCACATGCCACAGTTAATGCCCACTCAAGGCTGTGACCAATATTTACCAGCCCAGGGGGCTTTTAAGGGCCTCTGTCTTGCTTTAGCATCATAGCCCTGCCATCTTTCATCATTTTTAGAAAAAAGAATACCCAGTAATATTTCTTAAAAATAAAAAACTTTAATGCACTCCAATCTTACCATTTTCTAGTCTAATACCAAAATATCTATATAAATTGTGTTCTCATGAATCCTGTAGTAATCAGTTTTTGAAAACCAGTCACACTACAGATTATTTTAGATAAAAGTAAATATCATAAATAGAGGTCACACTGGAAATGTGATCATTTAAATACCAAAAATATTCATCAACTGTCCAGTCCAATTAATGAACCATTAATTTATACTGGAATCAATTGGTTGTCTATCATATGTACAAAAACTTTGACTTTATGATTTTGAAGGCAGCTACCACTCTGTTCAGATTTCAGATACCAGATTCTCAGCAGGTACACAGTTTTCTATAGAACGGCAAAATCATCAGATCACACTACTGAATCACCCTTTCACATGATTAAGTTTCAGTCACCAATTAAGTTATTAAATGACACCAATATCACATTAAATTTGGAATATAGTTTATTCATAGTGCTAAAAGTAATTATGGAATTAAAAGAAAGAATATGAGTAACACTCAGATTTGGCACATCTTTACAGCAACGTATCTGGTAACTAACACTTAGCCCAAATGTCTTACTAATCTGTGAAAATTATTTTCAGATCAATGGCTACCTCTGTAAATAAAGCAGATGAGGCCTCCTTTAAATTACTATGTTAACCATGCACACAGAACCTAGTAAAACTCCAGTCATAAAAGCACTACTTTCTAATATATAACCCAGGGATAAGTATCTCTAGCTTTTTAAATTCTAGTAAAATGCAGACCTAAAACTGTAAATCATTTTATTATGCAAAGGCTTATGCAAATTGCATACACAAATACTGGATTATCTCAGTGGCCTACAAAATCCTCACAGGACACTGGTCTCAGATTTGATCCAGCATACAGGAAATCATAAAAAAATTCTAAACTTATAAATGAAAAGTTAAGTTCTTATACCAGAGAGCACAAAACAAAAAACACTTATCAAATAAAACTTACCTGCTTCAAGCACTTAGAGCAAAGCCCAAGCTAACTAAATAATTCAGTGTACCCACTATAAAAACACAAGCCAAGAATGATGCAGATCAAACAGCAAACTACTGACTTCCTTCAAGAGCTGACCGATTCCTGCCTAAACCACACTACAACACCAAACCCTGAAAGGGCAGGGAGGTACAATGGCTATTCCAGAAGATTCTGGCCAGGTTCATGGGCACTGTCCTGCCCCCAGCCTGCAGCCACTACCCTCTACGCTCCTCAGTCTTGGTGGGAAAGGAGAGAAAGAACAGCCTGTAACTCCGGGGTCAGGGACAAAGACCCCATGACGGGAGGCTTTGTGGACAGTTTCTGAATTATATGGACCCCTGCACAAGGGACAGTTCCCGACAGAAAGAACAGCCTGTAGGCTCCATCTAGACATCTCAAATACCAAACCCAGGTGCTCCTCAAAGCAGAGAGTGGATGGTGTTCACGGCATCTCTCACCCCTCTACCACAGGCAGCAGGCCGCGGAGCACAGAAGCTGTGCAGAACACTAGCTCTGCCATCACATGCTCAAACTTGTCCATCCTAGCCCTGGCTGGAGGCTGACCATGAAATTGCATGCTGGGGGCTTACTCTCCTGTTGCCAAGCCCAGCTGGGGGCTGGGAGCCCATCACTCCTGCACTTGGCTGAGACTGCTGGGGTCTTCCCACAGCCTCTGGGCTCTACAAGCCTCCAGGTAGAGAGAGGCCTCTCGCTACCCAATGATCGGAACCATCTCTTTCCAAATAGCCTGCCATGAACTTGTATGAGGTGCGGGGAGACCATATGCTACAGAATCATCAATATTAGCCATTTTGTACTCAAAATGCACTGAGTAACTTGCTACTATTGATAATCACAGTTCCATAAAAAAGGCCTCCCGTACAGTAAGCCTGAATCATGCAAGGACAGAAGAGGTGAGAAAGGCAAACTCCTAGGATCCCATCCCAAAAAAGTCTCTTCACTTCCCAAAGGCAAGAAGTATCTGCCTACCCTGAGGGGTAGCAATGCCATTTTATACTCAGGCGCTACATTCCACTTAAGAACTCTCTAGAAATGCAAAGTGTCTCATTAAATACTCAACAATATAAGTTGAGCCATTACTGTTTTACTAGTGAATGGTATTATAATCAGATGTGATATTTACATTCCAGATAGCCAATAAAAATGACTACTGTTTCAACTACTATGAAGCAAAATCACCCCTACCAAACATGACATTTCTCAACATAGTTCATTGTAAACTTTGACAAAGAACCTGATCCATCAAATGGAGTCACGAAGGTTCATCCACATGCTTCTTGTCGTAACGCCAAGACAAAGACGATGTCCCTAAAATCAGGAATGGGGTATGCTACCACTTCTATTCAATATAACTTTGAAGTTTTAGCCAGAGCAATTAGGCAAGAGAAAGAGAAGAGATACAAATAGGGAAGGAAGAACTCAAATTATCCCCATTTGCAGGTGATGTGACTGTATACCTAGAAAACCCTAACCACTCCACCTGAAGGCTTTAGAATTGAAAAACAAATTCAGCAAAGTAGCAAGACACAAAATGATTTTTAAAAATTGGTAACATTTCTATATACCAACAGTGAACTCGCTAAAAAAGGAATCATAAAAACAACTGATTCACAGTTGCCTCAAAAAAACACAACACCAGGGCCAGGGATTTAGCTCAGTGGCATTGTGCCTGCCTCAGAAGCCCAAGGTCCTGAATTCAATCCCCAGTACCAAAAAAAGAGAAGAAGTGGTTAAAAAAAAAAAAAAAAAAACACAATAGCTAATAATGAACCTAACGAAGGAGATGAAAGAACTCTACAAGGAAAAATCATAAAACACTGAAGAGACTGAAAACACTAGAAATTGGAGAGAACTCCCTTGATCGTGAATTGACAGAATTAATATTGCTAAAATATTACCAAAAGTGATCTACAGAGGCAATGCATCTCCATTAAAATACCAAAGGCAGTCTTCATAAAACAACAAAAACAATCCTATAGGATCAGGGCTTTAGCTCAGTGGCACCACACCTGCCTCACAAGTGCAAGGTCCTGAGTTTGATTTCCAGTACCAAAAAAAAAAAAAATCCTGTAATTTATATGGAACCACAAAAGACCGCAAACAGCCACAGCAATTCTGAACAAAAACAGCAAGGCTGGACACATCATAATACTTTACTGAAAATATACTACAAAACCAGAGGAACAAAAACATCATGGTACTGGCACAAAAACACACTCACAGTAGACCAATGGAATTGAATAAAGCATGACCCAGCAATAAACTCATGCAACTGAAGCCATGTGATCCTCAACAAAGATGCCAAAAACTTACATTAAAGAGAGCCTCTTTAAAAATGGTACTGGAAAAACCAGATTTCCCCATGTAGAAGATTAAAACTAGATCCCAATCTTTCAATTCAGAAAAATCAACTCAAGATGGATAAAAGACCTATATGCAAGACCTGATATTTTGAAACTGCTAGAAGAAAACACAGATGAAATACTCCAAGATATAGGTACAGGCAACATTTTCCTGTATAAAACTCCAACAGGTCAAGAAATAACACCAACCATCTACAAAAAGGATCTCACCCAATTTAAAAAGATTCCACATGGTAAAAGAATCAATCCACAGAGCAAAAGGACAACCTACAGAATGGGAGAAAATCTTTGCCAGCCACACTTCCGATAGAAGATTAAGGTCCCAAATATACAAATGCAGTTAGCTTTGTGCTTCCTGGAGGGCTAGCAGAGAATATCCATTCTGACACAGGGAGACATTAGGAGTACCCGCTGCCATTTAAGGATGCAACCTACAGAATGGAAGATCATATTGTCAGCTACTCCCTTGACAGGGATTAATAACCAAATATATGCAAAGAACTAAAAAAACTTAACAAAAAAGAAGTGATCCAATTTTAAAATGGGCGAATGACCTACACACACACATCTCAAAAGAAACACAAATAGCCAAGAATTATATAAAAGAATATTCAACATCTTTACCCATCAAGGAAATGCATATTAAAACTACACTGAAACTCCATCTCATACCAGGCAGAATGAAAAAAAAAGAGCCCTACACACTGTTGCTGGAAATATAAATTAGCCACTAGAGAAAACAGTGTGGAGGTTCCTCAAAGAACTAAAACTACAACTACCATATGATCCAGCTATACCACTCCTCAGTACATCCCTAAAGGAATTAAATTAAGCTTACTATAGAGATACTTGCATATCCATATTTACTACAGCACCATTCACAACTGTCAAGATATGAAACCAATGTAGGTGCCCATCAACAGATTCATGGCAAAAGAAAATGTGGCATATATACACAATGGAGTATTATTCAGCCATAAAAAAGAACAAAATCATGTCATTTATAGGAAAATGGAAGGAACTGGAGTGGAGACACCACATTAAGCAAACTAAAACTCAGAAGGACAAGCATCATGTTTTCTCTATATGGAATGGGGTGAGGAGTGGGGTGAAAGTAAGAACGAGACTATTAAATAAAAGGAAGGGGCCTAGGGGCAAGGGAGGATTACAGGAGAGAAGGATATGAATAAAGTATGTTGTGTGCATGTATGAAAATGTCACTGGTTGTGGTGCCATACACCTGTAATCTCAGCACTTGGGAAGCTGAGGAAGGAGTATTGCCATGAGTTCGAGGCCAGCCTGGGCTACCTAGTGAATTCAAGGCCTGCATGGAACTACACAGTGAGACTCTGTCTCAAAAAAAACAAAAGAAGTGCAAGCACAAGGACTGAGTTTGATCCCTGGTACCAAGAAAAAACAAAAAAAGGGAAAAAAATGTCACAACATAACACAACCTTCTTCACATTTATCGTACCAAAAAATTTCTTTAAAAAAAAAAGATAAAGTTCGCCATGGTGGCACACAATGTAATCCCAGCACTCTGGGAGGCTGAGGCAGGAAGATTGCATGTTTGAGCCCTGCCTGGGCAACTTAGTGACTTAAAAACTGAGCAAAAGGGCCAGGGATTTAGCTCAGTGGTTCCAGCACCTGCCTCACAAGTGCAAGGTCCCAAGTTCGATTTCCGGTAATGGAAAAAAAAAACCCAGCAAAAACTTGTCTCAAAAAAAGTAAAGCCTAGGGATATAGCACATTGTGAAGGCCTTAAATTCATTCCCAGTTCTGAAAAAAAGAAAAAAAAAAGAGGGTGCAGCTTTCAAGAAAATCAACATCCAGGAAAGATGACTCCTAAGGATGTCCTAGACAGATGAGGGGAAGCAAACAATCAACAGAGTGTTCCAGAAACACCACAAACTCTACCTAAAAGTGACAAGTGCAAGCTGGAAGGGGGACAGAGGGACAGAGCAGGGAGAATGAAACTTGTGTTACTGTGTGTGGGACCAAGTACGAAGAAGAGATGCAGTGAGACACGTCACGTCTGCGACAGAAGAACTAGCACATGACCAACACGGCCACATGCACTCTGCCTTGGAGCCGGCTGACTATGGTCTGGAACCTCTACAGACTCCTTTAACTTTGGGTGCTGGGTATTTTGTCCCAGCAACAAAGAAGTAACCAAGACAGCAACTAACGGCTCAGAAGAATGTCCAGATGTACATCTCTCCAACACTTCTTTGCCAGGGGCGACCCTGGGTTGCTCCAAAAACACATGGAAACAGTGTGAAAAGAACCCCATTGTTTCCATTCACTACTGGCAGGTAAAATCTACAAAGAGGGACCCTCCATTTCAAGTCAGGAATAACCAGCTCAATCGAGTCTGAATTGGTAAAGAATAGCACTGCTTTTTCATGACAAAATAGTAAAGGTGACATTTAACCACAGGTAAGAAGCCAAGTCATACCCAGGATCACCCACATTGCAGAATGGAAAATACTAAGTCCACTATGGCACGGAGAAGGGGGATAACCATAGCCATCCATTCTGTCCTTCATGAGAGGCCTTTCCGAGGGCTCCAGCTCTGGGGCCGATGCTTTATCAACAAGGGCTCTGTTTCCAGGATTCCCACAATGTGCAGGCACCATACAGGAGACATGGCCAGGACATGTGTCTCCCTCTGTAAGAGTCACAGCCCCCCTATTCAGTGGAGGAAACACTCAGGGGCTGAAGAACTTAGGAAAACCGCACCCCTGCTCTGAGGCAAAGGGAGAATGAAAACCCAGGCGTCTAAGCCCAAGTTGTGCAGTGCGCACCAACACGCTGTCCTTTAGCAACAGCATCCCATGTGGCACTGGGCCAATGATGCGATCCCTGGGCCTCAGTTTTCTCCTGACCAAACGGGAGGACAGATGTCTCTTGGTTCCCTCCCACCTCTAAAATTCGCTGATTCTGTCTTGAGTCAAACAAAGAGACAGAGATATATATCATGTGTCTGAATTTTCAGAGAAAACCAAAATGGCTGCAAGATGTTTGTTTTCCAGTACTAAGCACATATATTTAGTATGTCTCTCAGGGACAGAAAGAAACTTCCAGAGTATAACCTCTAGAGTGCAGTGTCTGTCATGGTGTAATATATTCTGGGAAGCCCAGAAATGTAACCTTCTGTTCAAGCAAATATCAGCACACACGCCTGTATAGATTATCAACGTTTAATGAATCAGAATACCGTAACCCATGTGTGCAAGACACGACTCACATCCTGATGCTGAGGGAGGATGGAGACAGCTCAGCGCCAGACTGAGTACTGGCCACTGTGTGGTGCTGAGTACCAGGGTGCTCACTAGCCCCGCCGGCATTCTATGGGGGCTGCCAAAGATGCCTGAGTATTTTCCTTAAAGAAAAAGAAAAGGCTGCATTTTTATACTGGCTAAGAACTGAATATGGGGTTTTCAATTCATACTTTATTTCAAACTAAATTAACTCCTCTGGGCTCAGCACACTGCAAAGCCCCAGCAGCATCCCTGCCCGCACCTGCCCAGCCTGTCTGCACATTTCGTACCCTCCTCAGTAGCCTTGGACCTGCTGATCCTGCTGAATCTCTGCCCCCATTGTCTCGAGCTCCTGTATCACCAGATCCCACCCTGGTTCTGTCCTGTGCTTCTTTCACGCTGGGGAGAATACCCCCAGAGAGTGATGATCCCTCATGGGGACACCTGACACTGCTTAGCAGCATGGTGCCGTCTCTGGACAGCTTGGAGGCATACTCAAAGCGAGCCTCAAGCTGCAGGGTAGTAAAGGCATGGATGCAACGTGGCATACCCTTATGCCTTCCACCTTCACAGGCGGGTGTTTCACAGACGCAACACACCTCTACACCCGCACAATCACTGACTCCCACAGCTCGGGTCCATTGAAGACTGTCTTTTGTTTGGAGTGTTCTAGGAAGTACATTCCTCCCCAGATAAAATGACAAGTTGTTCTTTCCCATCTATACTTCAAACTTTCCCTGGTCTCGTGTTGCTCATTTTCTCCCTGCCTGGGCCCATACTCCCTCTTCTCTGGATCTTTAGCCTCTTTGTGGGGCCAGTGATGAAGCACTGTATAAAGACAGATGCTCCTCTCATTCCCGACTCAGTTCCACAGGCGCCTGGCCTACAGGTCTCTGGCCAGGACAGCACAGTGGAGATCTGGTCCAAAATCGGCTGCTCCAGCACTCGGCATACTTCACAGATTTGGCCAACAGGACAAGGGAAGATGTGTCCCCTGCAACTTCCATCTGCTAGACACTGAAGGAAACTGAGCAAGTAAATACAAGAAGCTCCTCCAGGCCCAGCAGGCTAGGCAAGAGCAAATAACCCGCCAGGGCCCACCCCACCAGGCCACATTCTTACTTTTGTTCCCTGGATTCACCCTCAATCCTGTCTCAATGGACAGACACAGAAAAACAGTTTGTCCCTAAGCTGTCTTAATTGCTGTCCCTGCTCTATTAAAGAGAAAGAATGGCTGTGTAACCTTTTTGTTGGCTGCCTGGCTGTGGTCTGGCCCTCTGGGAAGAAGTTCACAGTCAGCACGATGGCTGGCCTCAAAGCACATGCGTGGCTCACATGCTCTGGTCAATAGACCAAGTCCAGCTAGTGATGGCGAAAGCAGAGGAGCACCTTGTCACAGGAGGACTGGAAGCAGAGAAACACAGCTTCTGAAGTAAGGTAAACTGACTGCTTGCTGCAGTTACTTTCCTTCCTTGACCATATTTTCTTCTTCTGAAGATTCCTTAATTCTTGAAACTGCACACAACAGGATGGCACCTGACCCACATCATGTTTTATCCTATCAGGTTGAACCATGTCATTTGCCATCTTTCTCAAGTCAGAAACAGCTAAACACTTAGAATTTTCTATGACTTCATCTAAAGCTTAGAGGTTTCCTAAGAAGTGAGTTCCAATGAATATCCAAGAACAGAGATGGAGCAGGGAGGCTCCATGGAATATGCATTTGATGTGGCAGATGTTAGCATGATCAGAAGTAAGAGAAAAACTGGGGTACCCAGGTTAGTTTTAACTTAAATGATACGCAAACAGTAGTTAATAGGCTCCTAGTTGTTCTGCATGAAAGGCAGGTTCTAATACCTGTGAGTCACTCCAGCAGCCCAGTCCCAGCTGCTTCTCAGGTCCCCACGTGAAGCGAATCCTTCCCAAGATGCTCATGATCTCTCCATGTGCTGCTGGTACTAAGTCACCTAAATGCTCTCAAAGCAGAATTCCCTTCTGACCTGTACACTTGAGGTTCACATACTTACTTGTGAAACAGTATGCAGTTTTCTTAAATGATGACTTCTGAGCTCCCTGATTCTACTTCGTATGAAAAGTACATTTTTTATAAATGTTAATGATATGTCCTTATGCCTCTCCTCTCCCCTAATCAAAAATATAAATATTTGTGATCTTCCAAAGAGTAGTTTCTATACTGTGGTTTCTCTTCAGATGGTATAAATCTTTCACCTTTTACCAAAGAGTAGTTTCTATCAGTGCCACATCATTTTCCCAGTTGAGATTTAAACCCAGCTCAGTAACATGCTTTCAATTACTGACTTTTGCTCACAGCTGTGTTCCCCTGCATCTTAAGTCAGTAATGATGGCTGCCTGGACCAGTCCTAGGAGGAGACAAAGCAGCCTAACCACTAGAACTTCCAAAGGTATAGATCTAGAGGCAGCCCCACCATTATTCCTGGATGTCAGTTTTTTTCAGGCCAAATTATGGGATGAGCTCACAGATTTGAACTCTAATTTCAACTCTGCTACCACAAGAAGGCTGGCCAGCTCTCATGAGATGAGAACCTGCTCTCTCCATTCCTACAGACTTGCCTTGCTCTAACAACTGTTAACCAGTCACTCCCATCAGCATTCCAAGAGAACTTAACGTTTAAATATCTAGGTAATCTTCTTAGTGACAGGAAAGGTAGGCACTTTTCAATGCCCTGTATATGTTTTAAAGAAAAAAAAGGGACAATCCAGATCAAAATACAGCATTCAAAATACCTGGTTTCTTTTCAAAAACAGCTATTCCTAAGGCCTTAGTCAGACCCTACAAATCAGGGCGCTTTGAGAGTAAACGGATGTGACATAGCCTCTCCTCAAGGAGCATCTGTGCCTGGATAGATTAATGCTGGCCTTGACACTAGCAGTGTCTGCTGTGATTGAAAAGTCTGTATTATTAGGTGGGAAGACACTGGCCTTTGGGAATATAAAAACTGACTTCTGCAGACCCTAAAAGGCTCTTGCCACACTTTATGCTACTGTTATGCCACAATTTTTCTCAATAAGTGCTACCACACAGCCTATCTCTTTTTTTTTTTTGGTACTGGGGATCAAACTTGGGACCTTGCGCTTTCAAGGCAGGTGGCAAAACCACTGAGCTAAATCCCGGCCCTAAGGCCAACTTTTATATTCAAATGCAGTATGTATCTTGTTATAGATTCACATGAGATACACATAAATTTCTCAAAAACTAAATTGTATATAGAGAAAATACACACAATGCCTGTAAGAAATAAACAGAATTTGATGAAACTTAAAAGAAAAAAAGCATAAATTCTACTTTATGGTGAAAATAACTCAATCCTCCCAGCTTCTTGATTTTAAACACACTCTGGGATTAGCTCATTACGAATCACCTGACTGCCATCACAATGGATGGGGGTAAGGCTCAACAGCTTTTCCAAATACTAAAAACGTTTCTCTTCATAGTAGGAAAAAAGAAGATACAGTGCTAGCTTAATATTTTATCCAATGTCCACTCCACAGAGGAGTCACAGCATTAGAACATAAGCAATAAAAGGCACAGCTGTGAAAAAAGAAAATAAAGAATTAAACTTCAAAAGGGCCAATCAGGGGTCACAACTGAGCAACTGAGTCACTGCACAAGTTGCTACAAGAGTCCAGGAGAGCTCCCAGACAAGCCGCACTTCAGAGGAACCACTTCCTCTGGCTACTACCCAGGATCAATGGCTGACCAAGGAGGAGCAGAACTCAGCTGATGTTGGGGAGACATATGCATAAGTATGCAGATTTGGCACAGGGCTCAATAAGGCTTAGAGAAACTACTGCTTCCCAAGTTCTTCTTGTCCTTATCTATGTAGATACAGCTGGTTCCCATTATAGCACAATGCATAAACCTGTACTAAGACGACTCTGCTTAACCCCTAATAAGGAAAAGTAGCATCGATTTATGCTTTGTTTGAAACAAACGCCCAGGGTCCTTTTTCTCATTACAGAAAATAAACACCTCTGCCCACTGTACTCCCATTTCTATCATTCAACTTTCAGCTGAAAGCAACACTCACTAACAGATTTGCAAGGAAGAAGAGAAAAAATATCCTTGGCTTCACTGAAAGTTAAAGCTCCATCAGTGAACCTCCCCTTCCATTCATAATTACTCAAGGCAAAAATAACAGGGAATATGAAAATTTTTAAAATTTATAAAAAGCAGGAAAACTATGAAAACAAAGTTAGCCAAGCATCTTTAAGTATTTACATGGCTGCTATTTGGAAAGTACTCTGTTCCAATTAACTGTCCCTAAACCCACAGAGTTACTTTAATCCAAGGAGATTAAATCATAACTGCACACCAATTCAAAGTTATTCTTTTCTTTTGTCTGGTGTTAAGGGAGAAGAGAAGAAAGTGTGTGCATGTGTGTGTGGTGTATTTGTGCCCATGCGTGCCCATGTGTGTGGTATATGCACAGGATGTTTACACCATGTGTGCACAGTTATTGTATGCTGAGAACTGGGCCTGGGGTGCCAAAGAGAGAGAAGCACACCTCAGAGGGGTCCACGACTGTGTTCCTTGCTCAGAAACTACTGATGCCCAATAGAGACCATCAATTCCAGAACACAAAGATGGTACTTTATGCAACCACATGCAGGTCAGTTCCAAAAGGAGAGGCAAGTGAAGCTGACAGGCGCCCACGTACGAACCCACTAGCACGAATTTCAGGTACACGCTGGGTGCGGGATACCAAGGCCACCTAATTCCTTGGACACAGGGACTCTGGCCAAGGGCTACCTGGGCGTGAATACCTAAGAACAAGGTCCTCAAAGCACAAAGCTCCTTGGGCGTGGAGTCCTAAGTGTGTGGCTAGCTGAGTGCAGAGCCACCCGGGTAAGAGGCTACCTGGGCCCAGCCGCTTGGCCTAATCCACCACTGCTTGCTCACCTGGTGCTGGTTCGGGCGAGGGCTCTTCACCACTATCATCAGCAGCCTCGTCGGCCAGGCCAGAGCCTGGAGAGTCAACAGTAGCACAGGCTGAACCAGGGCTGCTGGGCTGGGAGGCGGAGTCACCCTCGCTGAGGGAGCCACAGCGGGCACGTGCCACCCTGTCCCCGTCCGAATCCCTGTCTCGTTGGGCACGGCGATGTACACGGGAGTGCAGCACCATCTGGTGGTAGGTGCGGAAGATCTTGCCACACTCAAAGCACTCTGAGGACTTGCCATGGCCGGCAGAAGCTGCAGCCCGGCGGCTGGGGCGTGCAGCCGGCCGAGGGTCAAAGTGGCCAGGCAGCATGGGGTCCCCAGGCAAGCTTGCCCTCTTTCTCGGGGGACCCTGTGTGGCTGGTGCATCCTGCTCTCGCTTGCGCTTCTCCTGGCTCACCAGGATATACTCACGCCGCTCCTTGTCGAAGGCCACATCCCCCGCCGGCGCCTCATCCCAGGCCCCATACTTGAGGTACTCGGCTGGCTCAGCCACCTTGCCCCTGGTGGCCAGCTGCCAGGCCTGGTAGCTGTTCACAGGGTCCAGCTCCGCAACCCGCCTTCCAGCCTGCCCGCCAGGGGACCCGTCACCAGCAACGGACGGTCTCAGGTTCAGGCACTGTAAGAAGAGCTGCTTGGTGTCCAGGGGACTTTCAGTGGCCGCCTCCTCGGCCAGGGCACGGGTCCGGCTGGCTTCGACCTTGCGGTGTACAGCATTGTGGGCATTCAAGCTGTCCAGGTTTGTAAACAGGTTTCCACACTTGGTGCAGACTTCGTAGAGGGACAGGCCTGCAACAATGACTTCCTCCTGGACCACATTATTGATGGTGGCAATGGGGTCCAGCTCGCTCCTGGGCCTGTTCTTGCTGCCCGTCTTTGGGCCATGTGCCTTCATGTGATTCTTAAGGAACCACGGCTCCTTGAACCTGCGACCACAGATGTGGCAGCCATGGTCAAAGGAGCCCCGATGCTTCTTCATGTGTGCCTTCAGGAACCAGGTCTGGCTGAAGGCCTGGCCGCACACCTCACAGGGAAATTCTCCTGGGCTCAGCTCGGGCTTGCCGTTCTCCACACAGGCCTCACCGCCATTGGGCACCTGTGCAGTGATGTGATCCCGCTCTATGTGGCTCAGCAGGGACTCCTCCCGCAAGGTCATGTAGCTGCACAGCCTGCACTTGAAGGGCTTGTGGGCTTGGTGCACATGCAGCTCCAGGTCCTTCTTCCGCTCAAACTGGCTCTTGCAGAAGGAGCACTGGGTGGCAGCCTCGCCCTCTGCAGTGTTAGCTGCCCCTCCCGCTTCCTTCCGGCTGCTCCTCAGCAGGATCTTGCTGCTGTCCACTTGCGCTGCCCCGTTCAGAATGCGGTTGCAGGCTGAGGTGCTTTTCGTGGGGCTGGCGCACCCATCCAGGCCCTCAGACACACGCATCTCACCCAGCTGTGCCTCACTTGTCTCTGGCTCATGTCCCTGAATCAAAGTACCTGTGCGGTGGCTCCGGATGTGAATCTTGAGGTTGCCCTTCTGGGACGCCCTATGGTCACAGTAGGGACACTTGTACGGCTTCTCTCCTGTGTGCTTGCGCATGTGCTGCGACAGCGAGCTCTGGAAGGGGAAGCTCTTGCCGCAGATGCAACAGCTGTGGCAGGCAGCCTTGTCCCCATCCGTCTCCTGACTCCTGCTGGCCCTGGGTGGGCTGGGCCCTCTCCTCAGGTCCATCTCCGCCTCTCTGTTGCGATCCATTGGGAGGTGTTGCGGGGCCGGGGACACAGCTTTCTCACGAAGGCCTGAAAGAACGGAGTCTTATCTCTCCATTCTCAGAGGGACTTCTGCTGCGTGGAGACAGTGAGAGAGGTACCTGTGACCAGGAGGTGCATGGTCCAGACGGGGAACCAGGAGATGGCAGTAAGCACCTGGAACAGAGACAGAAATCTTATAAGCAAAGGTCCCGGATTGAACAAGCCCATGGGAATGTCTACAGGTGTCGACCCAGCACATTCCACCATACAACCGTCCATCCAAGTCAAATTCCAGAAAGGGACCACCAACAAAAATTCAGATATATTAATAAGGAGCTGTTTACTTCTTTAAAAAACCACTGACTCAATAATTATTAGCAACTGTATTAGATAGTTCAAGTAAGTAATTGTCATTTTTCTTCCCCCAAAAGATATCGATCTTAAAGGAGGATCATGGGAAGAGAGTTTGTAGACTGTGAGAAACAGAAGCAGCCCCCTCCCACCCCCGAAGAATACGAGGGACAGAGAACAGCACCATGACAGGAGGGGAAAGTTGGGGCCAATCTCAAGCTGATGGATCATGAGCTGCAGAAGCAGCTGGCCACTGCTGACAGCAGTTTAACCAACATGTGACTGTATTTAGATACTAAGGAACAAGCCTTTCTTAGGACACAGGTGACTGAATAAGAAGCAGCAACATGAGGTAGAAATGACCCCTGAGTTCCACAGGTCCCGTGGCTGCCCAGACCCAAGACAGAAGCCGCCCTGTGAGGCTACCTGTGCACGTGCTGGCGTGAGTTCAGCCACAGGCTGGCGACCACACCTTACTGGCCTGGCATATGATCCTCTTCCCTTCCTGGCTCTGACCTTTTCCCCATTGGCCCCCTTGCCCACACTCCCTTAGATGGGACCCCAGGTTCTGGCCACAGGACTGAGTCCTAAGCCCTATGCAGAGTCCCTCCCAACCCCATCAGGTCCTACATTCTGGCTCCTGCCTCTCCCTCCACCTTGCCACAGGTCTGACACCCATGGAGTTCACCTCAAGAGACTGGAGTTACTCCCAGAGGTGGTGCTGGGTCCTGCTGACTCCATGTAGCATCACACTGTGTGGTCACTGCCACCTCCGTGCCCATCGTCCTACCAGAAAAAGAGGGACAGGTTCCTCCCAGGACCTTCCTCCAGGCCACAGGCAAAGGCCACCTTATCCAGCTGGCCTGTGTGCTGTGTCTTGTGTCGGGCAGGCAGCATTGGGGACAGGACCCCATACACACTAACAACCATATTTAAGGTCTGCAAAGGAGCTGTGAGTGCCAGGTGTTGGGCCAGTGTGTCTACTCCTACCCTTCACTCAAAGATGGAAGGGTTATTTTCGAAAAATTTGGGATGGCAACTCCCTGCTTGCTCTGGGTGTTCTGACCCAGACATTTTCACTGAAACAGATACAGCAAAGAACAAGATACCTGACCATAGGGAGCATGTGCTAAAAATTAGCAACTGGGGCAGAAGCACCTCTAACATCTTTCCAGGGTACAGGGATTCTAAGCACAGCACTTCTACTCCTGCGGCCAGAAACCAACACTCCAGCCTACTCCTGCAAACAGGGTACAAGGCAGAAGTCTTGCTGAGAATTTCAGAGCTTAAAGGGGCTCCTGAGAAAGGCCTCTCCTAACAAGCTTCCAAGGCACCTCTGGGCAGCAAACACTGAAAAGGGGGCCACACCTTACCCCATGGATGGGCCCCACAGAGCCAACCAATGAGGCCCAAAGGAAAAAAAATTACTGGCCCCAACAGAAAAGCAGAAATAAAAACTTAAAAAGCTGGATAAATAAATAAGCCAACTAAGTCCACATCTCAATGACAATTCACTCTCAGCTACTTCAAATTACTTGATCAAACTTTTTTGGTCCTTGCTCAAGTTTGGGACACCTGTGTAATTATTCACAATTTTATAAAGCAATGATCAGCACAAAGCCTCACCTCTCAGCCCCTCCAAATGCCAAATTACATATAATATAGAAAAGTATGAATGAAACATACTATTTCTAACTTACTGACCAACCCTGACATAAAAATCTTGCAAGTTTAAAGATCTATTCTACATAGCTCTTTATTTCTACAATAAGTTTACAAAGAGAAAAAGGCACAACACCCTGCACACTCATAGTTCTTAAGTAATTCTGAAGACTCTGCTACACCATTCACAAGTGTCCATAAAGGATGATAAACATCAGAGAGTTCTCCAGTTCAAGAGAAGTAAACTGCTTCAGCCACTGACAAAAACAAGGCAGGAGTCACAAGGGGTAGCCCACAAGTGCACCTGGAAATAAAAGTGAATTTTTCAAGTGCAAAGTGCTGCAGGAATCCACTGAAGAGCGCTCTGTGCCTCTATGTTCCTTTCTGCCTTCTCTCCCAGAGCCTCGGGTGCTGGGGTGCAGCGTTGAAGAGCCTGCCTCTGCGCAGTGCAGTGCGATGAGCCTTCCTCTCACTACCCTTGCTCCACCACAAATCTGCACAGAGCTTCTTGGGCTGGCCTTCTCTTCACTCCCAGCTCATCCCCTCCTTCCAGGGGCTGTGTCGTGAAGCAAGGTGAGAAACCATATGTTTTAAAGGCCCTGCCTGCACCCCCTCTTCTAAAACCCACCCGACCCCTCCTCGCAGTGCCCTACTCAGATCCAGGTGGTGGTATGACCACAATGAGCACCTGCCATTCTGCAGGCCACCTGCCTGCCAGGCCCCTCAGGCCAGAGCATTCAATTCAGGAGGGTCCAGAACCCAGGCCACAGGGCTGCCCCCTCACAGCTCAGGCTCAGTGGGGTCAGGCTGCAGGATATGGGTGCTATGGCTGTTGCTCCTAAGGACCAAAGAAAAGGGCTCTGCTATCCGAGATGTCCCCGTCCACTTCCTCAGAACTGCCTTGATATTCGAGGTTTGTAATCCCCACAGACCTGGCCACAGACCAAAGACAGTTTCCATTTTTCACTAGGCCTTCCCCCCAGAACTGCTTAAATCTCTGCCCCTAAGCTATCAGGGCCTTGCAGCTTATAAGAAATGTTCCCCGGAACAGCCTTCGGTGACCCAACCAGCCCTTCTTTCTCTGTTTCCTACTTCTTCACTGCCCACCTTGTATTGTAAAAATATACCCCACCATAAATCCCTGTGAGGACTACACAGGATATGCCTTTAGAGGACTTAAAAAAAAAACATTCTGAGGGCTGGGGATTTAGCTCAGTGGTTCTGCTGCCTGCCTCGCAAGAGCAAGGACCCAAGTTCAATCCCAGGTACAAAAAAAAAAAAAAATTCTGAAGGGGAAAAAAATACATAAATGTAAAAATGGAACAGTTTAAGCCCCAAACACTATTGCCTTAAGGAAAAGTGGACAGGCACGAAGCTGCCCACCTCAGCTGTGAGGACCATCAAGTGCTCCCTCCTGGCTCCCCCTGCTGCCCATTGGTGACTAAGCAACAGTCAAAACTAATTCCCTGCACCCCACCCCCACCACGGTGAGTAGAATCAAAAGGCCTCTAAGGGCCCGGGATTTAGCTCAGTGGTTCTGGCGCCTGCCTTACAAGCGCAAGTTCCCGAGTTCGATCACCGGTACCAAAAAAAAAAAAAAAAAAAAAAAAAAAAGACCTCTGTCTTTCTGGCTGCTATTGAAGACAAGGCCTCCACCTCCAAAAAAGAACAGGACCCCCCACCCCAACTTTCTGCTGAAGACGTACTATGGGTGGCTGCTCCCCTGGAAGGATCATGAGGATGTTCAGAGCCACCCCACGGCACCCTGAGTGCCTTTAAAAGCCTCCAGCCTCTGCTGGCCAGGAGGGTCTCCAATGGCTTCCCCAGCAACAACGCACACAACATCCAGCCTTACCACACCTGCAGCTCCACACTACCTCTGTTTTATCTTCTCAGATAAATTCACGCCACATCCAAGTTGGCAAATCAAGCCTTCCTGAAACATACCAACCCATAAATAATCAGCAGCCTGATAGAACTAGCTGGTTGCCCAGACCTGAGGGACTGAGAACTGTTCTCCAGCCACATGACACGAGGATGTACGAAGAGGGTTGGGGACTGACAGCGACGGCGGCATGCACTTCAACTTGTTTAGGACACAGGAGTCCCACGCATGTGAGCGCAGAGTCCACCCTAAGGGTACCGTGTGTCCTCACGAGTCACAGCTCTGTTGTTCTACAAGACGCATTACAAACTTTTTCCAAGGCTGAAACTGGGAAATTGCCAAAAGAGACTGTGATTTAATTGGTTCAGCACAGAAACGACTCACTGATTAGGGTTTTAAATAGATTTCCAATCCACCACTTATTCTGTATGAGTTCCTCTAGAGATGGAATGAGCAATACTTTGAAGAAGGTAGATGATTTCATCAATTAATTTATTTAAAAAACAGGAAAAAAGAAAACATTAAAAGAAAATGTGTCTTTACTGAATAAAAATGCATGGTGGTGGAGATGCAGAGGGAAAACACACGACAGCAAAGTAAGTCACATAAACATGCGCAGTCCCAAGTCTAAGATATACATCTGACTGCTGCTGTCCCTCAAAGAGTTAATTTCTTCCTTCACGTTTTCTCTCTTTTGTCGCCTAGACCATATGACTACATTGAAGTGACTCTCTCCATATTTCTGACATTCACTGGATTTGGGATGCATTTAACCTCTGGGCAAATAAAATATTCAATTAATAGATCTCTTCAGCCAGTAGGAGCCTGGGAACAAACCCTGTGCAGATGCATCTCTCTCAATGTTCACCTTGGTGATGGGTGGAAAGAGCCCCAGTGTGATAAACCCTGGACCCCAAAGGCAAGGCCCTGGGTATACAGCCAGGAAGAAAAGCACTGTCGGCAGCCCAAGATTGTTACAACATGAATGTGGGTGGACTGTCTCCCTCAGCATCTCTGAGGCCCACACCCGACAGCCTGCTCCTCAGAGCTGTCCCAGCACTTCCCAGCCCAGGGCAAACTCCAATTGAACAAGGGTTTCATCACAACAATTACTTCCTGTGTGCCTACTCAGTACAAAGACAGGTCAGAAGCAGAAGAATCAAAGATAAGTAAGGAATGGTGCTTAGCACCAACGCACTCCCAACTCAGACTGGGAGGCAAAACTGCAAACACGCAATTACAAAACAACATGCTGGCCATGCACCCATGGGACCGAGAGAAGTTTCCAGAAAGCGTGGGAGGGAGCAATGAATTTGCAAGGACTGACAACGTCCACCCAGAAAACTGGGCCTCGGAATCAATTGTGTCCTCCACACCAGCTGCACCAATGGCACATGCCAGGCCTGCCTGGCTTCTCCCTCTGGCCAATCACTCCTGAATCCACAAGCCCTCACATCGACCTGTGGTTCCAGAGTGCAAATTAGCCCAATCCCCTGGAGACTTCCAGTCCTTCACATGCCTCCCCCACCCAAAGAAGAGGCCCAAAAGCCCCAGCTCAGCCTACAATGGCCTGAACCCATGCTGGAGCCTGCAACCCCAGTCTATGGCCCTGTTCCTATGCCTTTAGGATTCACACCCATCCCTACCCATCCACCCCAGCGATGGCTTTCCTGACCCTCTCCTGCCATTGGACAGACAGATGAATAGACACAGTAAATACCCCAAGAACACACTGGTAAGAATGATCAGGCTACCAGGATCAAAACCTATTTCTGCCATTAACAGATCAGCCATGTGATCCTGAGCAGGTATCTTAGCCTCTCTCTGTTCCTCAGTTCATTTCTTCATCTCCAAAATGTAATGACAGTACTGATACCTACACTGCAATACCTTTGTTGAGGTTTAGATCAGTGCATGCAAGACACAATGTTTAGCACTCAATAAATGATCAATACATCATAGATTATTAACAAGTAATTGCTAAATAAATGAGTGAATGAAATATAAGTGCAGTGCCCAAATATACCTGGTCACTGGCATTTGCAATATTTGGCTGAATAAATTCAAAGAGACAAAGTAATAGCTTAGAAAGCTAATTAGAAACAGCTGAATACTAAGGTATACGTATTTAGCAGTGTTATGCTACAACAGGTTACTTAATATAATTAAAAATTCTTTCACCAACAACTGTAACCATCTACAACAGATAGGTTCAAATGCATTTTAGCTCCAGAAGTCTGTAAACAATAAGCTTTAATATGGACTCAGTGTCAGATGATACTTGGGAATAACATTACTTTTGTGAAATGGGTAAGACAGGAAAATGTCTTTATTCTTTGGAAATGTGTGATGAAATATTAAGGGGGTATTTACAGAGAGAGAGAAAGAGGCAAATACATCAAAATGCTAACAACTGCTGGGTCTACCTGTTACTCTTCCCATGTTTATGGATTCTGGAAGTTTTTCACCCAAGTTACTTAAACCCTTCTCGCCATCCCAGTAACCAATGAAGGCAGAGCAGCTCTGCGGGGGGGCCCCCCCAGCTGCTGCCCCCCCCCAGCTGCCGCCCGCCCTTCCGCCCCTCCGCCCCACTCCCCTCCCCTTCCCAGGCCCAGGAGGCCCCAGGGCACTAGGCATGCACTTTGGGAAATTACCTTTCCTTAATTCTAGTCTTCAAAAGGAAGTCAAAGAAAAATTATAGGAATGAAACAATTTGTTTTAATGGATTTTGCTTTAAAAGTTGTTTTCTGGCGTCTGAGAGGCCTGCCCAGAGACCCTGGGGAGAGCCACAACCTCTGCCGGCCAGCAGGATGGAAGAGGGACCCCACGACCACCGGCACAGTTCAGGAATCTGAGCTTACTCTGGCCCAGGACTGCCCTTTCCCCCTCACTTCTCAATATTAAAAGACCAATAACACTGCTGAGGTTCTTCTTCCGTATTTCAAAAATAAATTCTGACCAGTTAAATACTGCACTGTCAGGCAAGGAATGTAAATATATTTTCACCTAAACGTGTCTATGCATCGGTAGTAAATCTCGGTTCTGTGCTGGACTAAATTCTCCAAATCTAGCAAAGCTGACCTTATCATTAGACTCATCTATAAAAGGAGTCAGGGACCTAAATTTTAAATAGGCTGTAAATATTCAGTGCAATTTCCAAAACAACACAACTCTTGAAGTTTGCTGAAAGTGCCTGGAGCTGGATTCACTGGAGGACAGGCGGAACAAAGGGCCCGCGGGAAAACTGAAAGTGCCCTTTCCTGCTCCGAGTTTGCTCCGCCAGGACCTGCTGGTGTGGGAAGCAAAGCTGAAGGCCCTGCTACTTTTCAAGTTACCACTGAGTTTGGTGTTTCTTTCAGCTCTGATTCATTAATTAACCCTAACACGATACTAAACAGGCGCTGGCTCCCTTGAAAACATGTGCTTCTACTTGTTCTTGGCTCTTTCCCTTCTGGTGACCTTCCAGTGTGGAGCAGGGCATCCAGGGGGTGCTGATGTTAGCCAGGGTTGGACAAGGTCCTATTCCCCTGTGCACTCACCCCTGAGAACAGGACTATGAGGATGGGCTGCAGGGGAATCTAAGGCTCAGTGGGGCAGGGGAAGTGCCCCCAACCAAAAAAAGAAATCAATGAAAAAAGAAAAGCGCAACACAGAACACTTAAAATATTTACAAGGTCGTCTGTGAAGGAGTATCATGGCCCCAAAGGCAAGTCACAAAAAGAAAAGGGCAACTCCCTCTGGGAGCAGATGTGAAGGGCCATTCCTGGAAACGGCCACTCCGGGCTGCTCGAGGGAGGTCGGCCCTGCCCTGCCGTAGGGGCAGGCCCAACACGACCCCCACGCCGAGTGGGAGCAGCCAGGCTGTGCTGCAGGACACTGTGCACGCTTGTCCTCCTGGAGACAATGAAGCAGCCTCAGGAGTCACACTGTAGTATTATGAACCATGAATTAAAATACATCATTAACATCCTGGACAAGCTTATCTTACTACTGAGACAAAAAGCCTATTCTCTGGGCAAACGAGGAAAATTCCCTAACAACAATGAAGAGTTCCTCTCCCTACAAACCATTCTGTACAAGATTAACAATTGTCTCTTACAGTCCCCAGACCAGGGTCCCACAGAGCCCCATGAAGTGGTGCATTCACTGCTGGGGAGTGCACAGGGCCAATGACAAGGCCTGGAGGCTGCTGCTGTCCTCAGACCAATCAATAATCCATTATGAACGAGCTGCATTTCCACTCGAACAAGAAGACATGAATAACAGGCGACCAGAATTGGCTGCATTCACAAGAAGCCCCACCCCCCCACCCGGGGAATGAGGACACAAACCCCACTATTTCAGGGTGCAGCCAATAGCCCCAAAGGCCTCAGCCTGCCCCCCATCAAACCTGGTTTGGAAGCAGCTCAGGACTTTTCTGCCAAAAACATTCACTTGAAAGGTAAGCCTCAAGCATGCTTTGTTCAGAATACAAGGCAGTGTGAGCAAAAATGGCAAAACTCCGTTGTCTTCAACAAAGATTTCCTTTAAATGATTTTGTACCCCTCAAATAAATCAAAGCAAGTGCCAACATGAAGTAAACTGCCCATAGTAAGTAAATTCAAATGCAGTAAACTGTCCATAACAAGGCTTTATTACACAAACTCTGTGATCATTTAAGCAATGCTTTCTTCAATATCTGAAACTCATACCACAGCTTTGGAGTCATTGTCTATTTATAGAAAAAATGCATATAAGACCTACATGTTATTCTTCTGCAAGTAGGTTACCTTTTATAAAGTTGTTTACCATGAAACCGTCAAAAACCCAAACAAATTCCTGATAAAGAAAAGAGTGACTCCACCTTCCAGACTTGAGTCCAAGAGAAAAACATTTGCTAATGGAAATATAGCAAAATAGTTTTTTAAAAACATAAAATAGCATTCAGATGTAAGCTGCTCCTGTGTCCTTTTACTAAAATATAAAGATTAGCAGCCAAATCCAATGGGGGGGGCAGTGAAAATACACAGTATAATTACTGATTACATTCAGAATAGCCCAAGAATAAATTAAGAAGGATGTGGGAATTTTCTTTCCTCAGTTATTAATAACATATCCTGGGAAATTAGAAGGAATTCTGGAAACTTTAATAAAGCTGACTCTGAACAGAAATGGGGGCAGAGTTTCTATATGAAAGAGAAGAAGCCTCTTGAACCATGTCTATCTCCTGCTTCCTAAATTGATGCATTCTCATGACTTCTTATTTACTATTTACTTATTATTTCCTAAGTCTTGTATTAAGTAGTTATTAGCTTACCATCGCTTCTCGGCCTTTTGGCTAAGATCAAGTGTAGTAGTTAGCTTACCAATCTATTTGTCACTAGCAAAGTAAACTTCACAAAACTAAAAAATAGGGTAGCGGGTGCCAGGATCTGTTCCATAATTTTCTGCAGCTAAATAAATGCTTTTCTCACCCCCTCATCCACCACAAAGAGCTGGTGTTATGGATCCAGAGGTAAATCCAGTCTTCCTGGAGCTGTGGCACTGCTGGATAGTTAATGATCTTGTCAACATTTCCATTAAGAGCCCCATTTCCAGAAGCTTAGAACCGTACCCCCCCCAGTAGGCAGCTTAGATGAAGCCCTGTGGTTGCCACCACACATTCCATAGACAGACAGATTGCTCACTATTCATGACATCAGCCAGGAAAGCACTAGGTTTTTACTTTTGGCTCTTTTCACATCCTGCACTGTCATTAAAACCAAAGTTGAAAGCTTGAGGAACACCAGAGAAAACGAAGACTCGTACATTTTTTAAAACAAACATAGAAAATCAGATCTCCCTCAGTAAATGGCAGAAAGAATCCAATTTAGGAGCAGCTGAGAGGTGTTCACAGACCTTATTCTCACAAGCACAGCAATTTTTACCAACTCAGTGTCTAACATAAACATTTTTCCAAATTCTTTTAGAAATTAACAGAAGTGAAAACAAAACAATTATGCAGAAACTCACATTTCCTTACTATGGAACATTTCCTAGTCATTACCAGACATATATTTTTGAAATTTCCATTACTTGAATATAAAATATATTTTAACTGAAATCTGTTTCTACAAATAAGCAGCATTTATGCCATGAAAACAACAGCAAAGAACAGTATTCACAAGCACTACCCTATTTTCCAACTTTTTACCTAAAACCAAGTTGCTGTATCTCTATGTAAGAAAACAGATTGCAGGTATTACCTATACCTATCTAACGTTATCCTCGGCTTTTTGTGAAAGAGCCTAGAAGTCTTGGCTACCAACTAATGAAAGAAAGAACTGTGTCCAAGAATACAAGGAGAGATAATCATGTGCAGTAAGCCATAAAACATTCTGTTAAACATTACCTTCCAAAGTAGTACGGTTTAGCACAAATGTCAGCCCCCCAAAATCCTTTCACTAAGAGCTCACAGGGGAAAAACAAACACTTCAATAATCAATTTTACTGAAATCTCAACAATCACTCACACATCTGCTGCAAAAACACCCTGAATTGAGGATATTTTGATAGGATAGCTAAAAGGCATATCATATAAGGCATTAAGATTTTGTTTGTCATTATACAAACACCATACTTTTAAGAGTCAAAATTATAAAAGAGAAAATCTCCTCCAAATGTTTTACTATATAGAGCATTTACTACACCCAGTTTAAATTTTTCCAGATCCATTACTGCCAGTAACTACTGTAACACGACCTAGTTTATCACTAACAAACACAGCACCTTTGGAAGGAGCTGGATATTTCAGCCACAGAAGGAAAGTGGTCTATCAGAGAACATTTACAAAAAGCAATTCTTAACAAGAATGTGATGTCACATCTCCAATAGGACTTAACATGCTTGTCTGAAAGTAAATTTTTAAATATGCTTAATGATGTATTCCAAGACCTGAGTTTTTCAGATAAAACAGAACGTATACTTTCCTTGCATAGAAGGAGCAGGAAAAACAAGCAAAATGCGACTTTAAATCCCCATAAAACACTGTATAATTCAGCTGCAAAAGTTGAGAAAAGGCCACACATAGAGGGAAGAAAAGGCTGTGCACATGAAGTGATCCTTGCAATCTAGCAGAAAGAAGGGAGTATTTCTGCAAGCCAAACATTTTACTCACTCTAGCTTTTGGTATAAGTAACTATAAACTGTAACAAGGCATACTTTTTAATTTCTAAGGGTCTCGCCCCACCCTTTGGCCCCTTGGAGGACAGCTACCGACCCCCTGAGCTGCAATGTTACACTTCAATGAGGGCAACACAGTTCTAGGTCAAACAGAGACAAACAGCAACCACATCAGTTGCTTGCAAACATTTTCCAAGAACCAGAAGACTACATCACTAATGGATGACTACATTGGATAGTCCCTTTGTCACAGCAAGGTCCATATTTATTTTTTTAATTAATTTTACTGGTACATTTTAGGTGTACAATATAATGACATTCACCATTGGAAATTTGCACCTTTGCATAGTCTCTCTTGGTTCTTATTTTTCCCCCTTCCCCTGCCCTCCCTTCAACCCCTCCATCCCCCCCTATTTACAAAGACTTTGTTTCCTTTTTTTCATTTTCTCATATTAATCCCATTCCCTTCTTTCCTTTCCCCTACCCCTCCCACTTCCCCTTCCCTTTGTCCCTTTTCTTCCTATTTCACATGATCTATTATACCTTTTAGTCCTTATTTACACTTTCAGTTTCTCACTCTAGAGAAACTATTATTTACACGTGTGTTCTATTTATTTCACTTAAGAGCATCGCCTCAATGTGCATCCATTTAACTATAAAAGTCTATAATTTCTCATTTTTATGGCTGAGTAGTACTCCATTTTATTTTTTTTAAAAAACCCACATTTTCTTTATCCAGTCTCCAGTTGATGGGCAATTAGGGTGCTTCCAAGTTTTAGCTATTACAAACTGTGGTGCTATGAATATGGATGCACATATATCACTGCGGTATGATTCTTTTAATTCTTTGAGGAAGATGGGTCAAATGAGTCAAATAGGACTTCCAGTCCTAGTTCTCTGAGGTATCTCCATACTGATTTTCACAGTGGTTGCACCAGTCTACACTCCCACCAGTAGTGGACCAGTGTTCAAGGTCCATATTTAAAATTAAGGCCAGAACTGTAGGAAGTCAATGCAATTTAATAAGTTCTGCATTCTATGGACACTGTCATGTTCCTCTCCCTTTGCTTTCAACTCCCCCACCCCCACAACTCTGGATCCTGCTTCTCTTATTCAACACAAATGTCTGGGAAGGATGTGCACAGTGATGCTAGGAGACAGATGGAGATGGGAAAGGCACATGCAGTAAGGTGGGGACCTCAACGTGGGGCCTCCTGGGCTTCTGCTCGTACTTCACACACAACAGGCCAGGGAAGGATGCAACTGGAGCACATGCTTGTTTCCAGATACTATTCTACTTGACTCAAGGAAATCACTTACATATGAGCGCTTAAGAAAAGCCACAGTATCTTGCTACTGAAAGAGAAGGTCGCTCACAAGGTCACTGCTCACCACAACTACGTGAGTCTGTGTCACAGAGAGGATAGCACTGCTACACACATAGGGCACACATGCCTCTGTGGGACAGAGGCAGGTCAGCACAAGGCTGGCCCGTCAAGCTAACCAGCACTGACAACCAAAACGGATAGCTCCCAAGTATCTGTCTCCAACCGTGGTATCCGAGGGAACCACCATACCTGATTCTTTACTTCGCACACCAGGTACCAAGGATGCCAAAGGTACCCAAGCCACCTGCCCACACCCACCAGAGACTGCTCTCCTGGCCCACAAGCTGTCCCAGTTGTTTCTCCCTCAAGGGAGAGGTGGCAGGTTTCATCCCTAAAGGGTTAGCACCACACCTGCCCCTTGCTCAGGGCTCACACTCCTGACCGCAGTCCTTGGCGGCTTCAACTGCTAAAGAAGAACTCTTTCCTTTTCCCTGCCATTTTAACCCTGGGCACCTACTCAGAGACCTTGTTACAAAGTCAATCTCCACCACCATTAGGAACTGTGGCCAAGAGGAATGAGCTCACTGGAGACGTGGCTCAGTGAGAAAGCCCAGAGTCTCACCTCTCTTTATGCATCAGTAACTGACAAAATCAAGCTAAATATAAGAAGTGCTAAGTCACGGAAACTGGCGTGTTAAAAGTTGGGACAGGGATGGGCCAGAGCCAGGTGGGCCTTCCTGGTCCTCTTCAATCGGAAGAGGAGCCTACCCACACATTTGGACCACCAGGACGTGTACTGTCATCTAGACAGCCTCACCCAACTGTAATGCTCCAGGACCCACAATCTCTCTGGGACACCAGAACCAAGGATCTAGGTTTAAAATGGGCTGCCACCCCTGAGTGCCTATAAGCCCATCAAAAGACACAGCTCACTGAGCCAATACAAGGCTCTGGGCTCCAATCCTAAACACAACTACGGTTGGGCTCTCAGCTCTCTACTCGAAGTCCTATTTCAAATTATTCATTTCAATGCTGTTTTCTATTTCCTGTTTTGTATTTACTCTGAGTTTTTGTTTTCTCAGAATCATTTTGCTGCGCTAAACAAGCGTCTGTCAGAGAATGCTGGGAGGCCAAGTAAGTGACATAGGTGCTGCCTGCTTTGTCCGTAACAGTGAAGGCCACAGAAGAGGAAGCCCATGCTACCTCAGCCTCTCTTCTCTTCTGGCCTTAATAAACTGATAAGGGAATAGAAGGGTCAGGCAGGCAGCCAGCCAGCACAACAAAGCACAAAAAGGAGGATAAAAAGGCACTGATTCTTAAGCACTTATGGGTAAGTGTATATGACACAGCATATGTGGCACAGAAAAAAATCTGCATATGTTCTTGTACCTAAGAACTTCCTTTCTGGAAAGTTCTCAACAGAGAGATGAAAACAACTTCAGCTTTTTCTGAACTGCCTACATTTTAGACCTGCACAGTATTTGCTCTCTTAGTAAAGGTAATTTTGTCAAACCTGCTCTCAAGTATCTTGAGGAAAACTGCTACCCAAATAAGAGGAAATCTAGAAACAAGAGCAAACTGCACTTTACCCACCACTGCCTGGTGTCTCATGCACAGGCTGACACTGAGATACTAAGAAGGCGTCACTCCAGTCTTCGAATCTAGCAGGAAAACTCCTTCCACCACAGGACTCAGAAGGCTGGGAAATGAACGTACTTTCTCCTGGGGATCAGGGTTCCTCAACTTCAACCCCCAGTAGAGCTCACTGCTACTGGCGTGAAAGGGAAGTACTTGTGTCCGTACTGCTACTGACACACTTGACCTCGCATGCTGGGTACCCAAGCTAACTGTGTAAAGGGCTGTTTCTCTCACGACACTTCATAATCATTTACTCCGCTGAGTGCTACTACAGCTCTGACTCCTAACATGTATAAGAACTTACAGAAAAACTGCCCTATAGGAAAAATTTCAAAAAGAGAACATGGTAGGAACCACAGCAGTTTGAATTTTTAAGAAACTGCTGGTTCTCTCAGAGGTGACCTGATGTTCGTGGACAGACATTTAGGATCCTATCTCTAAGACAGCTAAGCACACATTCCCTCCCCTAGGAGAGCCCATAAGGTCCCCAGCTGCGGTGGATGGAGGGGCAAGGGCCCGAAGTCCACCAAGCAGGCAGCAAATGGGTGTGTGGGTATGGGTGTGTGCATGTCAGCACACAGGCAGGTAGGGATTGGGTAAGGACCCAACACTTCTGCTAATGGAACCAGCATCAAGGTCTTGACACAGGCTCTAGAAGACTCCAGCTAGTGTCCCTGACTCCCACACAGGCAGGCTTCCCTTCTGGGCAGTGTCTTGCCTCAAGGATAGCTTGGGAAGCACACTGGCCTCGGGGCCTGCCACAGTGTAGATGGATGCTTCACTGTCCTCTCAACATCGCTGTTCCGCCTTATCCAGCCATCTGAGGACAGTGGTTCTTTCTTCCTGCCAGGGGACTCCATCCACCAGCTAGAGAAGGCCATATGCTGGCTGGCTCCTGACCTCAGCCCAGTGTGTGGGTCCCTGGGCAAGTGCAGGCACAGGAGGGACACCAGCCCTTCTGTGCTCACTGGAGACACATTCCAGTACTAAGCTTGGTTAGTGTGAAATGGCAGCATCTGCAATGCTCTGCAGGCCCAATGTGCACACAGCTGTACTCTCTCAGGCCCTCAAGCGGGGATAGCACAGGAGACAGAACTAGAAACCCACAGGGCACACAGGTATTTTTCCTAGAGAGCAGGAGCTCTCCTGTTACAAGTCAGGGTGATCCAAGGGGCAGCTGCAGAGGACAATGGTCAACCTCCCACAAAACATGTTGTTAACAGCCTGTAGGTCAACAAATGGGAAAGATTAAGCTAATGATAAAAAAAGTCAGGTGAGGTCTGTTACACAGGAGACCTTCTTTGAGTCTCACTAGTCCCAAATAATGGACAATCACGTTCAAATCACTACCCTGTCTTTTTACCCTGTTGATAATATGCTAAGGAATGAGTTCACCAACAAATGGAAATAATACCCAGAATGCATCATACTGATTTCCATATAGGGTCACACTGGCTGTTAACAGGTCTACCAGATGCCGCCAGAGGCAAAACTCAGCCCTGTCCAAAGAGGCTGACTCTGATCACCCTTACTGTGATCACCAATAATAGCTAACCAACTGTGCGCTGCCCTAAGTGGAGCGAGTATTTCTGCCGGTACTCATGATCCAGTGGGATCCAAGGATCTCTCCGAGGCTCAACCTCGATTTAAAGATGAGCATGATCAGGGCCGAGAATCTGAGCACATCCTTCATGGCTGCAAACCCATTCTATTCCATTCTGCCATCACCATTCCCATCCTTCCAGGCTTCCCAGATTCTAATGCCTGGAATGAATATGTTCAGGTGTTAGAAGAGTACACCCGGACCTCCCAATAAGCAGATACAATTTAAATGCAGAATAACATCAAGCAGGATCACTTTGGGCATGATCAAGTGTGCTAGGGCCATGCAACTCTGAGATTCCAGATCCACATACCAGCAGCAAGCAAGAGACTATGGTTCAGGACAGCTGACATGTTAGCTGCCAACAAGGAACAAAAACGGAGAATCTGGTGGACTCTTTTTTTTTTTTTTTTCTTTTTCCATAGTTTCCAGACTCGTGAAGAGAAAAGTAGACAGGTTTACTCTGCTACAATTTAGGGCCAAGAGTTTCAGGGGTTAGTATAATCAATGTCTACAGTGCTCATCCTTAGAGATCACCAAAACAAAGCTACAGTGAAAATACAGGATTTGTTCTCCAAACTGTAGACTCTATGATACGTTACTGTCTTGCTTGTTAGAAGAGGATGATTATTTGCTCCTTCGTTGTTCCAAAAATGAGAGGGCTTTTCCATGACATAACTGGACCAGGCTCTTGTGGCTAAGACTCAGCTACTCCTTGACACTTCGCAAGTGACAGGACAGTGACTTTGTGATACCTTGTCCACGGGAACAACATCACCATTAATAACGAGCACTATCTTTTCACGCAAATGAAAACTTCCTCTGGCCACTCCCACCTCTGCTATTTCTGAATAGCACACTCCAAACAGGAACAAGAGGGCCACTGGACCAGTGTTTCCATGTCTGGGACCCAGGGGCTTCTGGCACACTGTTTAGAGATCCCAGATCACCCTACATAATATGGCTTTTGAAGGGAACTGGGTCCAGAGGTCATTTATTACTATAATCTCTGCCGTTGTCAGAAATTCGTTGGTAGGACAACGAATGTTTTGCAATATAAAGATCCAAATGTAAAATGAGAAAATGTACCTCAGATGTTTAGGGCACTGGTGAATTCAGAAACTGTGAGTACTTCTGATCCAAGTGCCAAGAGGTGACAAGTGCCTGTCAATGGAAGAATCGGTGTCTGGAGAAGAAGCCAGGTCTAATCACTCTGATTCAACAGGTACTCACTGTTGAGCACCCAACACAGGCCTTGCCAGCTGCAGACATCAGCTCTGCCAACCGGGGTACCACAACAGGGCAGGTTACTGCCTCTACCTGCATTCTCACCTGGACAAGGAGATGCTGACTCCCTGCTCTCCTCCTCTGACTTCAGTCAGATCATATTCCCCAAATCCAAAGGTAAAACATAAATGCACGCTCTTCTTCCCTTTTTCCATCAAAATATCATTTGGATTAACAATAACTTCAACATTTCCTCCTGGCATGTAACTTTTTAACCATTTCTGTCACGGAAGGGTACCTCCAGCCTTCACAGAGGAGCCCATGATGGCCACGCCTGCAGGACTATGACACAAACACAGACACACTCGTGCTATGTATCTGTTCTAGAATACATCAGGACCATGGAAGGCCACAGAGCTCACGGGCTGAGACCATCACCATTGCTTCTGGGTTTTCAAAACTCAAGAGACCCCTTTGTACAAGTCTATCCTTCTCATAACTTTAAGCCAACAAACACACAATTGATGGAGAACAACAGAAGTTTGTGTCCCTTCCATTTCCCAGAAGGAACTGAAAGCCACATTCTTATAGGGCAGAAGGCCCTTACGTACCACAGACACCACAAGGCATACAGACCTGCCTGATAAGAACCAAAACCTTCCCTGAGCTGGCCCACCATGTCTTCACCATACAAGATGGAGCTGTGACAGGCCCTGGAAGTCAATGCTCCACTGACCTCTGCACCCTGGCAGCTCCCTGCTCCATGCCCACGCCTCCCAGGATGGACAATACAGTGGATGCCCCCCGAAAGCTCCTGTCCTGTGCAAACTTGGCAAACAGCAAGTTAGTCTCACTAAGCGCAAACTAATATCCCTGTAGCAATATTTTCCCAATCACATGCAGACACACACACACTCACACACACACACACACACACGTGTGTGTGCATACTCATGTGCATGCATACCAGGCTCCAGAAATTCGTTTTCAGTCTGCCCTCAAAAAGAGGTTAAGGAATTTCATTCTAATTCATTCCATGATCCTATGTGCTCGTAAAAAGTAGGCAGCAGAACAGCCTTCCCAATGATGTGTCCTTGTTTAATAAATTTCTTCTAATTATCATTATGTTCCTCTGAAATTTTTCTAGCAATGCCAATAAAAGTGACCCTTCACCAAAGTCAAAGTAAAAATTTGTTTTTAGCTTGACTACAAGTCCAGGTCTGGGAAACTAAGCTGCGGATGGAACAGCAAGATATCTCACTGAACCAAATGTGCCCCTCCAGTGAACATGCAAATAGAGTGACCATGCTCAATGAATATGCATTATCCATAGGTGAAGTTAGCAAAAGCTGCTCACGGGAGGGCTGAACTCTACTCAGCCTCTCTATGATATTAAATGAGCAAAAATTAGGTATTAAAGCCATCACATATTTTTTAAAAGGTTATTACTTTTCCTTAAAGAAAAAATAGGATGCAAATGCACAAGGCTGTGATGCTACAGCTGCTGGCAACACATGATGGTCAGGCTGAGACTACTAGCTGACTACATACTCATCTCCCCACTGAAATAAGCATTTCACTGAAATTTCGGCCCTCAATCTTCACACGCTGCAGGTATACCAGTGTTCTCACCAGACTTCAAAGTCTTTCCAAATGGATCTGACAGTGAGCTTTAAAACTGACACAGTGTCCTTTAAAAGGTGTATGATAAAATATTTCCACTGCATGAACAATAAGTACTGCATGAAAGTTTATTTTCTTAGTGCTAAACTACACAGACTTTTTTTAAAAAGATCAAAGATAGCGATCCCCCAAACCTCCCTTCCTTCTTGTGATCACATTTTCTCACCTGCAGTCTCAGGAGGAGAAACCAAGCTGCGCGAAATGATGGGCTGGAGAATTCAGAAGAGCCTCTGCAGAACCTTAAGCCAGTATTAAGAAGCACTGCTGGGAGACCCCAAGAGTCACAGAGATGGGGCAGAGCCCCCCAAAACTACACAGTGTGGCAGGCAGGATGACCGGTGGTGCCAGCGGAAATGGCCTCTTAGGTTTGCAAGGCCTCTCTGGGACCTCATGCCTGAACACTTCACATACAAGCTTAAAAGCTTAAAAAGATCCCTTTTTTGGTATGTTGTAGTTGATACAGCTTGTAAGAGCCAGGGATGTGTCTGCAATCACACATTAACACTGTGCCTCACAAGAAGACAGCTGCCCCTCCCCACCTGAGGCTCTCCCCAAGAAAGCAGCTACCCCACCAGAGACCTGCAATGCCTGGCCAGAGCTGAGCTCCATGAGCTGTTCTAGACACACTCGTATCACACAAAAGCGCAATCTCGTCCACACTGTCTGCTGGATACCTTGGCTTTGGTGTCTGCTTGGATTTCAAACTAAGCACTGATGTTTTCCGGCTGAGATTTCTCCTCATGGATAGGCCACTGCCACTGAAAGCAGCGTTCCAGAGTTATGTGTGTGCAGAATCGACTTCCTGCCCCTGGACACCCAGCTTCAAATTTGGCAGTCACAGGCAGAACAAGGAGGAAGAAGCATAAAAGATTTTATTCTTCGGCAGCAAAAGAAGAGCGAGGCTTTAGTCAAGGAAACTCGAAAGAGAAAGAAGCCTTTTTAAAAATCTCTGTGCTGTTTCCCTCAGGCCAAGGGAATCGACCTACATCAGAGAAAGGCCAATTCTGGGACTCTGTGCGGGCACACGGGAAAGGAGTTCCAGATTCAACCACCGCATGAAAGGGGGGGCGGGGGGACACATCTTTCTTCTTTTAAGTTTGCAAGACAAACTTTGGATTTTTACTTTTAAAACCTATCAGGCAATGAAAGACAAAGGAGGGAGAGCTGGGAAGACCAAAAAGGATGAATAAATCTTCAGGCACAACCCCTGATGGGATGGGATGGGATGGGATGAGCAGGGCCTCTCCCTTGGTGGTCTTCCTCCAAAAACCCATTAAGGGGAAAACACATGATGCACCAAATCTGGGGCACATTCTGCAAGATATCTGGCCAGTCCTCCCCACAAGTATCATGGTCATGAAAAGCGAAGACAGACTGAGGAATGGCCACAGGCCAGAGGAGACGGGGCAGAAAGAGCCAGGAGTAGGATGGGCTCCCAGATGGGATCCTGAGGCAGAAAATTCTAAACCTGAGGGACACCTGGGGTCCTAGTTCGTGGTGAGTGCTGGTGCTGCCCTTGTAGACTTGACAAACACGCCTTGGTGGCATCAGAGGTCAGTGGAAGGAAGGCCAGTGTGAGAGACCAGATCTCTCCAGTATCTTTACATCACTATGGTCTGGAATCATTCCAGAAACTTAAAATATAAAATAAAATCACATGGCATTGCACGTGGTACAGAAAACTATGCCATCATTCAAACTAACAAAATATTTTATTAGAGAATATACACTTTTAGAAAGCTGTCTCATTTAAATAAAGTATTTTTGAAAAAAATTAATGAAATAAAAACATCATTCTCCTCTCCCTCCAAAAGACAGGCAGACTTGCATGCTCTCATCAAGGCCCTCCCCCCAAATTCACCCAAAACCTTCTCTCTGAAGCCATTTCTAAAATGTACACATATCAACAGCTAGCATTTTTAAGGGCTTACCACCAGCCAAACACTGTTCTACACCCATTATGTAGAGCTATGGCAGAGCACTTGCCCAGCACAGGCAAGGCACTGAGTTCACTTAAAATAAAATAAAATAAAATAAACCCACTGTATGTATAAACTCACTTAATACGTACACCTCCTTGTGTAGCAATGTACTTGTCCTCTCCGGGCCCAGTTTCCTTATTTGGGAGTGGGGAGAGTGGCCATTAAGGTTAAGCACATTGCTCAACCTCACAGCAGTCAAGTGAGGGGGAAAGAGGGCCGAAGAGGGGTTTGCTTGGGTTCTGGTTGGGAGAAGTGAAAGATACTCCACACACAGATATTTAAGAGGCACCGTGAATGCGGCTGTGGAAGTGAGCAGATGAAGGACGGAAGAGGCAGGTGGGCAGCCACGGGCAACAGAGACTCGGCTCAGCAACTTGGAGGGCGGCACAGGGAACGCCCACGGGAGGGAGGGGCCACAAAGACAGCTGGTCAGAGGGCAGACTGGGTCCAGCTCTCTCTGCTCACCACACGCCCCACCTCCAACTTAAGAAAAGCAAAGGTATGTGCTAAACTTTAAAGTGGCCAAAGTGGCCCTCTGAATGTTTTCTGAAAATTAACTTCTCTTCCCTCCTTTTAATATCCTCTCGTGATTCATCTGAGCCTCTTTTGAAGCTACCAAGATCTCCTGAGAGCAAAGATCAATTCAAGCTCTCTAAGATACTTCACCTACAATGTTAATGACTTGTATTCCTACTGGGGTGCAGCTCAGCCGCTGCACCCATCCCATGGGCACCCTCCTGTCCTGAGCACTGCCTCTACCTATTGACTCACTCAAGGGCAGTGAGACCAAGAGGAGATGCTGACTGGGGACTTCCTTTCCTCCGGTGGCCTTCTTCCCTCTTCCCAGCCATCTTCAGCACTTCCCTCTCCTCATCATCCTGCTTCCAGCAGGAAAGCATTTATGCGCTCAGCTCTGCCACCTGCTGAATTCACTGCTCTTCCAGACTGCAGTGCGTGGAATGTGGTCTGTGTCAGGTACGGTCCAGCTTCTCTCCTCATGCTCAGTCCACAAGCATGTGTCGGGGTCATCAGTACCAACCCAGGAGGTGGGGCAGGGGACACTGGAGAAGAAAACAACTTAGTTGGCAGGACTAGACCCACAAGACCAATGAATGGGGACCTCATGCTGGTGGCCCAGGTCTGCTGAGGCTCTGGAGAAGCGTCCCGCAAGGACAAGCTGAGACATCACCTGGACCACACAGAGGGCAGAGGGGCCTCCATGGAGCAAGGATTCCACAGCAACGGCATTAGGTACGGTGTCCAAGTATGGAGCCTGGCAGAGCATGGGCACAGGCACCTGTAGTAGCAAGGGGACTGAGGTGACAAGTGTCGTTCATGCTAGACAACTGCATGTTTGACTGTAAAGGAAACAGGAAGCCACAAAAGTCCCTGACCAGGAGAGGACAATAAATAGTGCATACCCACAGGGCCCCTGAGCTGCGAGCAGTGACCTGGAAGGAGATGTAGGCAAGACCAAGTCCTCACCCTTTACCGACGAGAAAAGACCAATGGCAGTGCCCACTGAGGCTGGCCCGAAGGGGCAGGGAAACTGGGGAGGAAACCAGTGGCTTTGGCCTGCTCAAAGCAGAAACAAGTCCTTGACTTTGGGCCTCCTATGAAGAATCTCACAGGCACACTGAGCACAGGAACCTAGAGAATGCCTCCCCTGCTTCTGTCACTCAAGGAGTCCATGACACAGACAAAAGAATCCTTGCTCTAACCAGAGCTTAGGGACCCTGGGGACAGAAACAGTATCACCATTTTCCACCTACTCTGGTCTTTACCAAAAGCTACAGGCAGCTTCTTCTCAGCAAAGGAGGAGGAAACAGCACTAGCTGGGGATCCAGGATCCCCATGTAAGTTGGAGAAGGGCAGGACAGGACAGGCCTCAGCCTCAAAGAAATGTTGCAATCTCTATGGGCAACCTCATTTTCTCAGCAGAAGTTTGGCAATTGCCTGCATCTGCAAACATGTCCAAACTGTAAGTACATTCAATTCCTGATTTTTCTTTTACCTGATAAGTTCATTTTCAGGTATAAAATAACAGCTTATCTCCTCTTCCTCTAAAATGGCTACACAGATACTATGATGGAATACATGAAGGACAGAAATTAGTGCCTCTAACCCCTGTCCACTGCTTTCTCACCCTTCTGTTGTGTCTAGCAGTCTCTCAAACAAGGGCAGCTGCAGGAAGTTCTAACTTTCAACTCAGACAGGAACACCCTGCGTGACTCCACACGTGCGCGAGCCGTCCCCGCCAGAGGCGAGTGTCTTCATGGCACATCCTTGCTGCCATGGCTGGTGAGGCACTCTAAATTTTCCCGCTCAGGTGGATCAGAAAGGTCAAGAAATGCAGAACTTCTGCTTTCCATGTACTTACAAATGTGTGTATTTTATTTATCGGAAATCAGAGCTATCAAAACCAAGACAGGCAGTATTGTTCTTCAGTGTTTGAGATCTGGAGCAGGGCTGTGTTCACCTACTTAAAAAACCACTGCTCTAGCTGGGCAGCAGAAACCCTAACTCAAAAGGAATAGATTAATGCTGATCCATCACCCCTGCTCATTCAGTGCTTTCGTCCTCAAAGAAAAAGAGCCTTTGTCGTAAGGGCTTTAGTTATCACTCCTCCACATACTTATGTGTCATTCTAAGAGCGAAAGACTCTGAATCACCAAACGATAACACTGCATCCACAGAAAGAAGACTAAAGGGCCCCAGTTTCCTGTAGAGTCCTAGTGATCCAAGTTCTCATCCAGCTTAAAGCCATTTAAAAGTTCATTCTTGAGCAGTTTGGGTTTTTTTAATGAAGTCACAATGTCCCCACAGGTTCAGCTCTGTGTGACTGAACAAATAACTGAGGCAGTCAATCAGGACTCGCGAAAGCTCCCTTTCCTGGCACAAAGTTTCTGACTTCTCCCAGCAAAATATAAAATTAGTAAACTGGGCCGCATGGTGAAGTCACCAGCCCAAAATTATATGCAAACTTATTATTATTAAGGATTTGCTATCCCATTTTTTATATGACTAAAAAAGCCACACTCATTATTTCTTTATATTTAGAAGTTTTTAAAAATAAGTTTCAGTGAAGGCCTCTGAATGCATGTATTGTACAAAGTGGACAGTTAAAAGCATTTTAGGCTATATACTATGTTTTCCCTTCTACTTTGAAATAACTGAAAACCTAATAACAGTTTCCACTAATGTATTGAGGATAAAAGTGCTTTCTTTCAACCTAGGAAATTAAAATTACCAGGCTGGGACAAGAGAGGAGAGTCACTTTTAAATAAAAGGAACTATGATAAATTTAGTTTTCTAACCAAAAACTTTAATATTTTTAAAACATAATTTAATGTTCGGAATAAATAAAAATTTCATTTTCTTTTCTTTTCTGGCCTATCAGAAAGCCCTGGAATCTGAAAGGTTAAAACACAGTAGTCAGAAAAATCAGACATAATTATACTGTTCCCTTCAACTAGTTTAATTAATTTACTAGTATTTATTAACTAGTAACTAATTAATTATATAGGTGCTGAACGGTACACTTAAAATTATAGATTTTATGTATTTTATTACAATAAAAATTGCAGAATGTTTTAAACCCTTTAAATCACTTTAAATATTTTAATATTATACTCCTCTAAGATACCATAATGTAAAATATAAACGAAATAACACAAAGTATCACTAACCTATTAATACTGCATGAAGTGTGTTCATTTTGAAATATATTAATTTTATCTCAAGTAAGGATTAGACTTATGGATGGCAAGATCATTGTCAAAATTCAAAATCTGGTTTAAAAAAAACAAAATGAAGTTTTCTTGACCAGAGCCAATTTTCTTGTGCCCAAATTTGGAAGGTCCTTTTTGCGGATCACTCCACCACACTTATGTTGGCTGCTGTGAGCTCTCCACAGCTGGGGAACCTGAAGTGTCCGCTGTTGCTGGCTTTGCTTGTTTTTAATTTCAACTTTTAACTTAGTTCTGGAACAAACAGAAGTGGTAAGGATATGATTCTGATCCACATACATTCAGCAGAGTTCCCTAGCGGCTCCATTTCTGCTCAGCACATGATGCTTGCCCTAGTTGCCTGGGAAATTCCAAATTCAAGTTGTTTCAGATGCCGCATTTAAACTGACACTGTGGTGTTTTGATCTAAGTAGTCCTCCTATAATATAAATCGGCTCTGGAATGTTCCACTTCTTCCTGACTGGAAATTCCATACAGACCCTATTTTGTGCCCTCTGGTTTATTCTGGGGATGTTAATCCACTCGATTTTTGTTACTCATATTTTATAACCACCCTGGGCCAAAACCACTAAAGTTCTGACTTAATTCACATTAAGGACTTATCTGTGATGTTCTATAAATCCCTATATACTGCAAGGCTTACTCTGCACTGGAAAATGATTTCATAAAGTTAAATAAAACCGATCTTTTAAGTTCTTTCTATATTCCTTTCTCCTTCTTAAGCAGTTTTTGTTCTTTGAAGGTATTTATGTTCGCTGATTAATTGGAAACCATCTTTCAGGTGCTTACTCTACCCACATCAAAGATATTTCAATAATCATCACCTGCTGCCAGAAGTAAGAAACACAGACAAAAATATAGTACTAATACCGTGACAACTCTAAGGAACAATGGTAGAAGTCTGCATGGTACTCATCATCAGCATGGATTGTTACTACATTCATCAAACATGGCAAATGGACACAAGGCATTCTTCACCATGACCCTCCTCCTGGGCCTAGTGACAAGAGTCTACTGCCACAGCTCCTAAGTCACTTCTGCAAGACAGTGACTGGTTTCCAGGCCTGTCCTGTTTCTCTATGTATGCAGCCTTGGATCTGTCACTTAACCTTGGTGGCTCTTACTTTCCCCATCTGTAACATGGGTGCTTTGCAATGGCCATCACAAGGATTCTCCAGGTCAAACTCTGGTGCTGTGGCGGGTGCACATTAACAGCATTTCACTTCCGGAGGCCACAGAAGGTTGAAATAAGTGCAGGCCCTAGGCTCCCAATGGCCCACGCCCCCTAAAGATGAGATCGTCTAGGCAAGTCAGCAGGAGCTCCCAGAAGCTCACCTACGAACCTAGGATCAGGGTCCAGCACCCAGCTATCGTATCTTAGCACAGGCTCCCCTGCCCCAATACCAGGTGGCCGCCACCTGGGGTCTTCTGGCTCACAGCCAACATATCTGCCCAGAATCTCTCTCCCATCCCACACCTGGTCCCTTCCAGGTCTTAGTGTTCTGGTGACAGCATCACTGGCCCTGCACATCACGTTCAGGGAGAAGACCCAGACCCTCCTCCTCACCACTTCGGGAGGATTCCACATTCTAACACGAGCCAAAGCCAAGCCCTTTCTCCAGGAGCTCAGTCACTCATCTAGCCCCACCATCATCCTCTTCCCCAGATCTTCTCCCCAAACGCCTCCAGAATGGTCCCTTTCTTCAATGTCCCCAGTCTGAGACACTTCCTCCTTCCGCTGCAGACCAGCCGAGGGCTCTCCTGTAACACAGCACTCCCCACTGCCTTTCCCAGTTTTCAAGATGATTTAGTCCTGCACACTCAGCCATCAATGGCCTCTCAAACATCAGCTCAAGGTCACTGTCCTGGCACCCAGCCCTCCTGGATAGTCACATGCACATATGCACACACACTGAAAACATACTGCATACCCATGCACTTCAATGTATGGCTGTGTGTGCACACTTGCATGTATTCATGTTTATATGACTTACATATCTTCACTTGTGGATACACACACACGGGCTTGCTTACATGCCATGTGCATTTATATTCATGAGCGAGCTGGCACATGTATGTACATGCTCACATACCTGCACATGCAGGTATGCACATGCCTGCACACTTACACAACAGCATGTGTATGCACGATGTGCATACACACAGGGACACACATAACACACACTATATTCATGTAGGTACATGCTAATACAATTGAACATACACAGCAACACACACCTCTAGTCTTCACAATAACAAATTTCCTTGCCTCTTTTGTACTCTGACCCATTTTTCTGTTGCTTGGATCCTCACTGAAGTACCTTTTGCTACTCCTCCAAAAAACTATACAGTCCTCACCAACAAGTCCTTTAAAAATCTATTTGGAAAGATAATCTGGTCAAACAAAAGATGAATCCAATTAAAGAAGTTCAAAAGGGGAAAGGAAAGAAGAGAAGGAACAAATTATGAGAAAAGGAAAAAAATGCAAACAAAGTCTTTGTAAATAGGGAATGGAGAAAAAATAAGAACCAAGATACATCATATACAGGTACAAGCACCCAATGATAAATGTAAACGTATTGTATATCTAAAATGTACCAATTAAAGAATTTAAGAAAAAGAAAAAGAAGTTCAAGCTGACAAAAGAGGGAAAAAGTCTAGCAACTAACTCCAGTAAGCAACAAAATAAGTATAAATAAAATGAAATCTAAATAACTGTGATGTACAACCTAAAATATACAAATTTCTACATTTCTTGAAATAAAATCTATATAAAGAACAAATAATAAAACAACAGCTGAAAAAAGAGTAAGAGCAATGTTGGGGAGGGGTGGGGAGCAGGCACAGGCAGCACTAGGAGAGGTATCGTCCTGTCCACACCCGGCCTTCCTTCCTGAAAGGGAAGCTGAAAGCTGCTGGTACTCAAGTCTACACACTAAGAAACATGGGCTTAACAAAAAGTTATCAATATAACCATTGTGGAACTAAAAACATGATGCCTTCTATATGCCTTCTGACTTCATATACCAGTAAACAGAAAATAGTGGGAAAAAGCAAAGAAGCATAAAACACGATTTTTTTTTTTTTGGTACCAGGGATCAAACTTGGGACCTTGTACTTGCAAGTCAGGAGCCAGAACGATGGAGATAAATCCCCGGCCCAAAACAAGATTTTTTTAAATTAGGAAAGATGAAATAAATCTGTTTCAGAAACAAACGTAAGTAGAATAAATTTTTTAAAAGTCCATGATAGAGTTAAAAACTAAACCCAACTATTTGTTCTATACAAAAGACATCTAAAACTAAGGACCCTAGATTTTGGACATGTAGACAAACATATGTAAGAAAATGCAAACAGAAGCAAGAATGAAAATTAAAATACCATTAAAACCTTAATTCACAGTCCAAGGATTTGGCTCAAGGATAGAGAACTTGCATGGCATCTAAAAGGCCCTGGGTTCCATCCCCAGCATCAGAAAAAAGAAAAAAAATTCTTAGTTTAAAAAAAAAAAAGCACTAAATTATACAAAGGTCATCTTATAATTTTAAAGGTAAAAAAAATCATAAAGATATCCTTAATTTGGGGGTTTTGGGGTTTGGGAGGAGCTTTTATTTTTTTGGTATCGGGGATCAAACTCAGGACCTTGTGCCTGTGAGGCAGGCAGCAGAACCACTGAGCTAAATCCCTGGTCCATGGGTTGCTTTTTTTGAGACAGGGTCTCGCTATGTAGTTCAGGCTGGCCTTGAGCTCACCATCAGCCCAGGGTGGCCTCGAACTCAGGCAGCCATTCTTCTGCCTCACCCTGCCAAATCCTGGGATTACAACAGGCGTACATGACCACATCAGGCTTACTGTGGCACTTTTAAATCAAATAACAGAACAACACAAATAAGGCAGGACAATGCATGAAGCAAAAGCTGCAATGATCAATAGAGGAAAGATCAATAGAGGAAAAAATGGATTTGGGAAAACTGGCAAATCTCTCTTAAACCCAGCAGATTAAGTAAGCAAATATAATAAGAAACAGAGGATTTAAAAAAACAAAGTAAGGTTTATCTAATATATAAGTAACAAACGCCACACCCTGCCACTTGCTAAATAAAACATAAAGGGCCTCCTTACTACCCACAAAGAAGCCTGAAAAGGGTCCATGAGTTAGAAACAACACAGATCTCAAGAGCTCCAAAATGCACTAGTGTGATACTACAATCAACAAGTAACACAAAAATACCACTACTAAAACTTCAGCTGTGTGGGAAATTCCTTAACTCCTCATAGCAACACCCAGAAGAGGGGAAATCAAAGTAAAACTGCCACTGGGTGTATAAATGTATGGGACGTGAAAAAAGCTAAAAGGGTAACTAGTTATGAATCTAAAAATAAGCAAACCAACAAAAGAGCTGATCCACAAAGTAACAGCAAAAAATAAAAATTGTCAAATGTATGAAGTTTTAAAAGTAATAAATTAGAAACAAAATTTTAAAGAAACAGTAAAACCAATACATAAATCAATCAGACCCAGAATAGCAAAAGCAACCCTGGATAACAAGAGCAAAGCAGAAAAGCTACTGTGATAAAAACAGCATGGTAATGGCAACAAAAAAGACATGAGGATCAAGGGAGCAATAAGAGGATGCAGAAACAACCCCAAGTACCTTCAACTGATCTTTGAAAAGGCCAAAAACACACTGGAGGAAAGATAGTCTCTTTAATAAAAACTGGAAAAATTGGCTATCCACATGCACAAGAATGAATCTCGACCTATATCTTTCACCATATACTAAACTAAAATCAAAATGGATCAGAGAACTAAATATTACCAGAGAAACACTTAACCTGCTGCAAGATAGAATACGTAAATCTTAAAGTCAAAGGCGTAGGCAAGGACTTTATGAACAAAACCTTGGTTGCACAGGAAATAGTACTGAGAATCAACAAATGGAATCATATTAAATTTTAAAAATGTCTGCACAGCAAAAGAAACAGCCAACAAAGGGAAGGGACAACCTTCAGAATGAGGAAAAATTCTACCAGTGATTCCTCTGAAGACTAATATCTAGAATAAATAAAGAACTCAAAGAAATTAAGATTCCTCCAAAATAAAAAAGAGAAGACCCAATCAAAAAGCAAGCAACTAAAATGAATAAGACACTTCACAGAAATACAAATGGCCACATGAACAAATGCTCAACATCACTGGCCATCAGAGAAATGCAAATTAAAGCAATACTGAGATTCCACCTTAACCCAGAAAGAATGCCTGTCACCAAGAAACCAAACAATAACAAGATTCTGGAGAGGCTGTGGATAAAAGGAACCACTCTACCCTGCTGTTAGAATGTAAACTAGAACCACCACTATGGAAATCAGTATGGAGAGTCCTCAAAAAACTAAAAATAGAAATTCAATTTGCCTAGACAGGGCCGGGGATTTAGCTCAGTGGCTTCGCCGCCTGCTGCACAAGAGGCAAGGACCTGAGTTCGATCCCCGGTACCAAAAAAAAGAGATGGAGGGGAAAAGAGGAGAGGGGAATGGGATGAAAAAAGGAATTAAGATATGTTACGCACATGTACTGACTCCTCACAAGGAACGTAAATATTACGTACTGCAAATGTGCTAATAAAAGTAAAATAGGGGCCTGGGATTTAGCTCAGTGGTTTCGCCACCTGCTGCACAAGCGCAAGGACCCGAGTTCAATCCCCGGTACCCCCCAAAAAAAAAGTAAAATAAAATACTTCCTTTGAGTAAAAACAAAAAGACATCATCATCTATAACATGGCAGTAGGAAAATGTTTATTTTTCATATCTTCAAGAACAGTGACTGACAACATGTAAAGGTGTGACTTTCATCTGTACAGTCTGTTTTCCTTTTTTACTGTATTTCACATCCAAAACTCAAAGAAACAGAATAATAAATCAAATTTAAATATAAAACCCAGAGAATGAGATAAATCACTCACCAGTCTATCAGGAAAAAAAAGTAGAGGATGGCATAACTGGGCCTAATGACACCAACAGAAAACAACTTGAAAGAAGAATACAGTAATGTTTTTCAAAACTCGATGTCAATAAATTTGATATTATGGCAAAAACTGATTGATTTTTCTAGTAAAATAGAAATGTACCAAATTTACTCAAGAATAGACAGAAAAAGTAAACAGACCGATAATCATGTGAAAAAGCACGCACTGTCTCCTTTGCTCCCTTGGATGGGAACCAATCAAGTCAAATTCACACCTAAAACCTTCCAGACCTTTTAAGAAATACCTCATACATAGGTTTTCTGAATGTTTCTGCACCAAACACACATAATGAAAAGTTCAAAAAAGACATGCAAAACGATGTGTGAAATACACAGGCAGACAATTGTTATCTCCATCAAACAAAATACTCTTTATAATTCAACAAATCACACATATGTCAATGGTGAAATTGACAAAGTAAATGAACGAATGCCTCACAAGAAGGATAAAAGGGTCAACAGACATTAAGAAATACTCATCACTTAACATGTTTTTTTTTTTGGGGGACCGGGGATCGAACTTGGGTCCCGCCGCTTGCAAGGCAGGTGGCGGAACCACTGAGCTAAATCCCCAGCCCACTAAACATGTTTTAAAACAGGATGGTTGGGGGCTGGGGATTTAGCTCAATGGTTTCGCTACCTGCTGCGCAAGCACAAGGAGCCGAGTTCAATCCCCAGTACCAAAAACAAAAGAAACAGGACGGTTGGGCCAGGGATTTAGTTCAGTGGTGCCACCACCTGTCTCGCAAGCGCAAGGTCCTGAGTTCGATCCCCAGTACCAAGAAAAATAAAATAAAACAGGACGGTACATGCCCTTACCAACTTGGCCAAGACTTGAGTCTGATGACAGCAATCAGAGGCAGTGACAAAGAGAAGGCCGTCACTCACACAGCCTTTCCCTGCAGCAAGTGCAGAATGGCTTCAAGGAATCTTCGTTGGGAAATTTGGCAATATTCATCAATTAAAATGCCCCTTCCAAAAATTTCACCTCAGGGAACCTATTCTAAAGAATACAGTATTACCATGAGGACACACAACTGTGTCTCAGAAAAGTCCCCTTTGCGCAATTCAAAAAAGGCATTACACCAACAGGAGACAGAAAAGTGAAGGGCAGCTCTTGGAGGTGAGGTGAACTGGTCCTCTGGCAAAGACCCTCATCCTGGCTGCTCAGGGCCACATCCAGTGCCCTGGCCACCCTGGGTACTGGGAAGTAGCAACACAACTGTATGTACACAACTGTGCTCTGTGTGGGCCTTAAAAAGTTAGTTGCAATGCTGCATTTTTAACATTTTTTCTTTTAGTCATAGAAACACTCCTCATAAAACATGGTGCCATTTTAATTTTCCATAGTAAAGGTGTATTCATTGAAAACCTTCATATATTCATTAAATTATTTAAATGCCTAATAGAAGGACTGAAGCACAGAAGTCACTCAGGAAATAAATAGGAGCTTGTATAAAATAAAATTACATTGATTTTGTGAAATTTCTTACACATTCTGTTTCTTCAAAATGTAATTTCCTCTTTAGATTTAAATGTACTGAGGGCAAGGATGATCCAGTCTTTGTCATCTATCACCTATGCATTTTGTACAATTATCTGAAAAGAAATAGTTTGATCTGGACAAAGAGAACACTGTCCTAAGTATCTTGCTATCCTAAAACTAAACTATCAGAAAATTAATTTGTAGGGCCAGGGATTTAGCTCAGTGGTTCTGCTGCCTGCCTCGCAAGCGCAAGGTCCGGAGTTCAATCCCTGGTACCAAAAAAAAAAAAAATTAATTTGTAGTTGGAAAATTAAGAAATGAGTTATCTGCAGTGAACGCCACAACCACCATCCCTTTTAAGAGTAGAAAATGAAAGGTATGCATGTTAATGACATTCTGTGAACTTTATATACCTTATTTTTGAAAATTTCTGTGTACATCTTAAAAGCAAAGTACAGCTATCTGTATCCCCTCAGGCAAGAAAAACAGTAAGACGAGATACAGCTGTCATTGTATTCTTCTGGTTTAATAACTAAAATGTGTAGCTTCATATTAATTCCCTGGGATAACGGCATTCAGAACAACCCACTTCCAGCAAAGAAAATTCTATTCAGAAATAAAGTCCACATCACATACTTGCAGGACACAAACCATGTTTCATATCACTACTATAATTTCTCTCACTTAAAAATAGGCCACAGTCCACTTCCTAAGCTCCAACTTCAGAGATCATAAAGTGTATTAAACAAAGTGGCTTTCAAATGAATATGAAAGAAATTCTGCCTCGAGTGATTAACTGTAAGGCCTATGGTTCTGTTTTCCACTAAATCTCCAAAACCAGTTGTGGTTTGTCCAAGAAAGGATGTTTTAATCAGAATGCTTTAATTTATTGTGATACTGACATCCCATCTGACCAGCAGATCCTAAGGCAATTGAATAACCATAAATTTCACATGACTGGGTAGAAACAGCCTAAGCTCTTGAGCCCCGAGATGTGTGGCCAACAAGGGGTGACAGCCTGTGGGGGCTTAAATCATGTTCTAGACCAGGACCACTGATGAAATCTAACACACTGAGACCCATGGATTTGCACAACTCTCAAAAGAAATACAAGGTCCACCCACTAACAAATAGTGACCCAAAAGGTAAAGGTTCACATTTTTCCTTTTAAGCGGAAATAAGCCTTTGCCTAAATATACTATATGTAAAGGACTATTTTGCTGAGCCACTGCAATAAGGAATGATAGCTTGGGCCGGGGATTTAGCTCAGTGGTTTCACCGCCTGCTGCGCAAGGACCCGAGTTTGATCCCCGGTACCAAAAAAAAAAAAGAATCTTAGCTAGCAGTTTTTATCCCAGCTGAACAGTACACATTTGGACTTTGTTATTTTTTTTTTTTTTTTTTTTGGTACCAGGGATCGAACTCGGGTCCTTGCGCTTGTGCAGCAGGCGGCAAAACCACTGAGCTAAATCCCTGGCCCACATTTGGACTTTGTTATTTTACCTGAATGCTAGTGTTTGTTAAAAAGTCTGTTTTCCAAACACTGATAACTGCAATTCCACAAGATAGTAAACAGAGTTGTGTGTTTCAACATCATTTCCCCTATCAATAGAAGCTCTGTCTCAGTAATTAATACAATGAAAAATGGAACTTCACCCTCAGTCAAAATAATAAACCTGCTGATCAGAACACCTGGATCTGTAAGTGCAAATAATGGGTATGGGTAAACCAAGGAATCGATTCCAAGAACAGAACCCAGACCCAGAATGAGGAAGCAATTTAAGTATATCATACCTTGAAAATGGGACAAAACTAAACTAACCAAACTCAGCAGCCATTTTAAAACACCTACTGGGATAAAGATTAGGTCAGCTCTATCCCCTAAAAATCATGGCAGGATTCTATGCCTACCTTATGGCACTTAATAGCAATTCTCTTGCCCTTTTATACTTAAGCCCCTCCCTTCCCCTTTCTCTTCTATCTGGCTTCCAATCCCCACCCCATCCCCCCACACACACACACACTCTCACTCACAAAATGGCACCATATAAAGTGTATCATGCACACAACAGATAATTCCTGGAAGCACAGGAATAACATGCCAAACAAAGCTGCTGAAGAAATAAAAATTCACTAACCTGCATTTAACTCTCATCTCCTTAAATGAAGCAATCTCTTACTGGACCTCTCAAAAGACTTTCATTTGCTATGAATCACTTGCTTTATTCTTTCTCCCGAGAAACAGCTTTTCTGAACCAGTATTGTTATTCATTTTATTTTTATTATCTAATGCCCCATTTTACAAAGACTGATGAAACACACTTTGTTCCAGAACCATTCTGAAGAGACAAAGAGGTTTGCTCTTCAACAATGGATGTCCTAATATCTTCAAACCTGTGCACTGTCATAAACTTTGACACAGAGCTGAACACGTACTAATTTCTGATTCAACAGCTATGCTTCAACCTAAAGAACCTGGGAAGCCAAAGGAGAGAATGACAAGTTCATCAGCACAGAATACAGAAAAGGGGGTCTGTAAAACCATAATCTCAGTAAACTGTCCTGATCCTCCACAGGAAGAGCACTTTGTTGTTATTCTACCACTACAACAATGATTTACAAAGGAATAAATTAACTCTGCCTGGGGTTTGCACTCCGGGTGTACCTTAAACTCAGACAAAGTTAATTGTCTCCACATTTTGCAAATTTGCTTTTTATATTGTAAGGTTAAAAAAATGGAGTAAACTATGTAAAACAAGTTTAAAGCTTCACATGTAAAACACATAACTAACATCTAACTAAATGAATTAAACTACAATTCTCATCCCTTTTTTAAAAGGAAGCATTTTTTAATGTGAAAAAGAGGAATCCCTCACACAGTTTATACGGTGGATATAAAATTATCAGATAAAGGTACAGAACACATATATATCCACAATCCAAAACTTCTAGCAAAGTACCAAAAAAATTAATGCATTTCAAATTACAAGACCAACAGGTCCTCTCAATCTGTCAATCAAGGCCCTAATGTCAATTTCAAGTCATGTGACTTTTAGCTCAGAACACAGGGGAAGGGACTCTGGGTTAGTAGAGTGGTGACATGGTGAGCAGGTGCTCTAGTGGACAAATGCCACACCCTCTCAGTGAAGGGAAGGGCAAGACTGTCCATGAAAAGAACAAACACAAGCAACTATGATTTTCCTCCTATGTCCCAAAATTCTCCAGGTGCCAGCCTCCCTCTGCAGTGCAGGCTGCTTTGTGACTGCTTAGTGGCAAAGGGGTCTAGCTCCCCCTCATCCAGAGCTGCCATCTACTGCCCGGAGTCCTTTCCTAGCCCCCAGGAGTGGGGCAGCTTCTCGTCTCATTTTACAGATGAAGGGGTGAAGGCACACAGCAGCTACAATCTGTCCAGTCACAGAGGAAGTGGGAGCTGGATCTGAAGCCAAAAAGTGTGTCCACTATGCTAAGATTCCTTTTTGGCGAAACTGCAATGCTGGAATTAAGACATCTGAGTTATCAAAGGGCATACAAGAGGAGGAGGCCTGCATGCAGGGAGCATGGGAAACATCTGACAGGAGAGCTCTTTGTTCCAAGACTGTGCAGGAGAGATCTGGGGGAGAGGGGCCTCTGCCTCCTGGCCATCCAGGCTGTCTCCCTCAGGCCTAGCATCCCAGCACTGCCACCACTCTGAGTTTGGGACAGAACCTTTCTTCCTTCAGCTGCTATGATCCACCTGGGCATTTCACACTATATTTTCCCCTTGATTGAAAACAAGTTACAGGAAACAATAACATAAACTTGTGAATCACAGATTTCTGACTCAATCCAGGCTGGGTGTTGGGGTGCTTCTCACAGGGTGGGCCATGGCAACCCGAGGCCTGCATCATCCTGCACCAGGATAGGCTGCAGACAGTAAACACACGTGGGTTTCGAAGGCTCAGTTTAGGGAGAGAACAAAAACTATCTCAGTACTAATTCTTACGTCATGTATGTGTTTCAGAAACATTTTGGGATACAATGAGTTAAATAAAACAAATTATTGACACTGATTTTACCTGATTCTTTTTACTTCTTTTACTGTGGTTATACTACAAAATGTAAAATTATATATGCAGCTTCTGTTCTCTCTCTCCTGGGCACAAATGGTAGCCTATGGACAAATCCTAAACCATTCCGGGGCAGCCTATGGCCTAAAAACAGTTTTTACAATCTTAAGTGGTTGGAGAAAAAAAAAATCAAAAGAGGAATATTTTGTGATAAGTGAAATCACATGAAATTCAAATTACAAAAGTCCATAATGGTCATCTGTTCTCTGACACAATATCTCTGATACTGCCCCCAGGCAACAGTGAGTCAACACAGGCTGCCTGGCCCAAAAAAGTCTTAAAATACTTCCCATACGGCTCTATGCAGAAAAAGTTTGGTCAACCCCTGCCCTAGAGTTGTGCAAATGCATGTTTTCACAGATGAGGTGAGCGGGGATCGAGCCACCTATGGCCTGAGGTTGCTGGGATGATCATGTTCCTACCACAGGAACAGCAAGAGCTCACTCCTGCAGGAGTCTCTCTCCATCAGAGCCTCCTTAGATGGTTCCTAGTGGAGTGTTCAAAGCCCCTTCTTACTTTCAGAGCACAGAGGACTATATAGAGATTGGGGACTCCAACGGCATGGGCAGCTTGCCTTCCTCAAGTGAGGTGCTAAGCAGCTCCAATCCTCTCTTGGGAAATACACCCCAGAAATGGGAAGAGTGCCAGGTGGACACTGGCCTTCCAAAATGTGAGCTCTGAAGTTCTGCAACCTCAAAGGCTTCAAATCAAGATGAAAATAAACTCCACATACATTTTAACAAGTATGAGGAGGATCAGAAATCAAGATGGCTCTGGCCCAAAGATGGTCTACTCAGGGAATCTAGCTCTGATCAAGTTAGTTAACTGCATCAGTCTGTGTCCTTATGCATAAAGGGATTTTTTAAAAAGTACAACCAATTGCCTAAAATTGTTGATTATTAAATAATACATAAAGAACTCAGAATAATTCCTGGTTCATAGCAGGCACCTGATTCAGTATTTGTTGAAAAGAAATGGGCATTCATTTTACAAATTATTTGAGAAAATGGTTATTCAGGCAATTACCCAGTTTGATTCAAGTCTAAAAGAACTGGTCATAAGAATTAAACTCATTATATGTGGAAAACAGTAACGTGCAATAACTTGCATCATATTGTCATGTTGACTCAAGAGTAGCTCCATGCACTGTGGTTTGTTCTTATGACCTCAGCTTTTCAAATCAAAGGCCTACAAAGACAGACCTTTGATAGGCACTACAGCATCTGCCTTGAGAAGGTTACTCTACGCATTTTCTATATAAAAATATATAACCTCTATAGAAATGCCAATATGAAAAACAGTGCATAAAGTTTTAGTGCTTATGTACTTTAAAAAAAGACTTTCTCTCATGGCAGAACTGATATAGTTTGTTAGTTTTTGTTCCCTGATGGTCAATGCAACATGTAAATGCTTAGCTTTCTGCTTTAATTATTAGAAAGCCTGGATTCTAAATTTTGGTTCCCATGTACTCACTAGAGGGTATCTTAGAATTTGCACATTTTCCCCATGGTCATAACCTATGTATTCCACTTCTTGCTCTTTATTTATACTTTATCATATATTGAATGTTCAACCCCAAGTGCACATCAACCTTTAACAAAATGAGATAGGTATAAAGAGGTAAACTCTTAGTACCAACATCCAAAGAACAGCATTTCAATTACCAGATACTGATCCTGCAGAAATTCTCACACAAGCACATAGAGGATGAAGTCCACAACTATTACAGTGATCAAAGTCTCTGCAATTCTTAATTTACATTATTATATGTATTTTGAGAAACTTCTAGAAAGGTAGAAACATTACCTAATATATAGATTCAGGCAAAAAATGACAAAGTACTATCCTCTTCGTAAAAGGGGAAATAATTCTAAATTTAGGTTTCAATTTGGTGATTTTTTTTCCCCTTACAGAATCTAGCATGTGGGTTACATTTGCTCATACTGAGAATTCAAAAAATGTTACAATTTCTGTGACCCTTACACAATAAAGCAAAACTAACTGGTCCCTCCCCAGCTCCCACTTGCACTGAAGCAAGTTGAAAAATAGAGACTCGGCCACATGGCAGTTAATAACCTGCAGGATCCCCACATACATCAACCAGGGGCAGACAAGACAAAATCCACCAGCCCAGTGGGTGGCTGATGCTGGTCACATGTCTGAATTGCCCTCAGAGAAAGAAGAAAATGTTCTGTCTCCCCGGGTTCCACTGGCCCCTGTTGGAATCTCTTCTTGCTATCTCATCCACTAGTACCAAAGATGAGCTGCTGGTCAGCTCTGGTCTCAGCTGCTCCCTCCCCTGCTGCTCAGCAGCTTCTTTCCTATCCACATCTCTGTCATCATCTGGTCATCTGCTCATCACACTCAGGACCACCCATGCCAACAGCTCCCCTCCTATGTTTCTGCATGCATCTTCAAGGGTTTGGGCAAGAGGAGTGCAGGAAAATGGCAATCTACCAGAACAGGCACTTTACATGCTTTCTAATATCTCACGCTGATGATTTGCTTTCCACATTTACTCTCTCATAAAGTGATATTGGTACTGGTAGTTACCACTGGGTTTCCTGAGAAAATCTATACCCTGGCCCCCATTACTGGGCTGAGAATTGGTGCCAAAAACTGCCTGGTGAAACTGGCTGGGCATGGCAGCATACACCTGTAACCTCAGCACTGAGGAGCCTGAGGCCGGAGGACAGCTGCAAGTTTGAGGCCAGCCCGGGCTCCCTAGTAAGTTCCAGGCCAGCCTGAACTACATAGGGAGAACTTGTCTCAAAGGGACAGAACTTTCTACTTCTTCCTGGTCTGAGGTGCACAATGCTACAGTGGCCTCAGATAGTGATGACTGACCCCAGTGCTCACACTAACTTAGTATTCAAATGGAGAGATGCAAACACTGACTCCACACTTTCTCCCATCTGAAGCTACATCTAAGCATCACAGATGAAATCAAGAGGGCTCTGCATGAACTAATAAATAACGGATCACTTGCCAGGCCTACACATCACAGTGCTAACTCAGGATTTCAATGTTTTTAACAACCTCACTCTCAAAGCGGACTTTCACCCACACCTCATTTTTTACATTGAGCACAGAGTGCTGCAAAGAAGACTAAACCAGCAATCAAGAAGCCTGGGTTTGAGCCCTGCTCCCTCAGTGAGACTTGCTGAGTCACTAATATTTCCAAATTTAAGAACCTACAGAATGTCTGGATCCTCCCAGAAATCATCTCTTAGTTTCCTACAGTTATATATGTGACTCTCAACACAGTATTATCTTCTAAAACAAGACAAACAGAAATGTTATAAACTTACAAAGAAATGTAAATGGGGCTGGGGATTTAGCTCAGTGGTTCTGCCACCTGCCTGGCAAGCGCAAGGTCCCCAATCCCCATTACCAAAAAAAAAGAGAAAGAAATGTAAATACTCCTGAAACCAAGTAGTTTCCTTCATGGCCATTACACTGAATCAATTAAACACTCCTAACCAATATAAAAGCCATATTATTAGATAGAAAGCCACATTAACCTGCTCAGACCAAGAAGGTACAGCTTAATAGCCTATTTCTAGGGCTGGACAGCTTGGTGGTATAGCACTCTCCGAAACAGAGGGCCACACCTACGGACTGCAGGCCCAAATGAATGCCTCCACATAAACTCTCTCGCCCGCCCTTAACATGTGCAGCTAAACAAGAGGCATGGATGTCTTACACACATATAAATTCCAAACTCTTAAGTCTGGTGACAGATACGAAAAAAATGTGCAGGTACCACAAAAATTAACCTTACTTTCTAAAATTTACATTCTGAACAGCCCATAATCTTTCTCTCATCAACCCAGAAAATAACTGATAAGTCAATCTTCCTGTAAAACCATTAACAGATTCTGCTCTTCTGTCACCAGGGTAATTTACAGAGGCTAATTTTAATCCTACCACTAAGCCACTAATCCCATGACTCTACAGAATTGTCCCTAAGTTTACGTTGCTATGGCAAGTACTTTTACATTAGGAATCCTCTTATTTACTAACAGCTACTTTTTTAAAGTTGGTTTTAGGAATGAGATCATCTTCCTCGCCTCTTATTTTCAAAAGTAAAAAGCCATTTCTGAAAAAGAAGGCACTTACTTGAGCACCTGGAGTTGTACTATACTCATCACAATAACATTAATTTAAATTATGCCTGGTGTTACTCAAAGGGAGAGATTATCATCATTATGCTAATGGTCATGCTAAAGTCACAGGAAGCATTGAAATGATTCATCTAAGTCTGGGGAGGAATATGATTATCAATCAATGATGGTATTTTCTCAAACTGGCATAAAAATGTTCTCTGTGTCATGGTAATGTCGATATAAATTATGCATCACCAAGGCAACGTGCGTCACACTGCCCGGGTTCTCTGAGCAATACCTGGCCCACCTCTCAGTGCACACAGGCCTTGCTTGGAGCCAACAGGTGACAGTGCATAAATTTGTTTACTTATTTTCTTAAAACAGGAAAAAAAAATATATGATTCTGGCTAATAAGACTCATTCAACAAGAGAGAGGTACTCTACAGCTATTCACGGTGTTAAAAATGGAGGGGCGTCTTCTGTGTGAATGCAGAAAATTCTAGAACAGCACCACAAAAGATCAGTGAAATTATGAAACAGACCCTGTCCATCCATTCAATGATTCATCCTCTAAAGGGGAAAAAAAGCTAAGCCTTTCACAGGAGAAAAAAAGGACGTATTCTTTTAGCTGTAGGTTAAAATCACTGGGATAATCAGGAACTGAACAGTGAATGTTCTCTGACCAGCCTAGCTTTTGTCCGCATTTGCAACCAGCCGTCCAGTCTTAACCACTCCTATCTGGCTCTGTGTTTTCCTGAATTAACACAATCACTCAACACTTCAGGGCACGCTATTTCCCACCAAAATTACTTCAGGAAAAGAAAAACATGAAACTTATTCACTTCCCTGAAGTATCAGCTGAATAAGAAGCTGCTAGAGCCACAAACAACCTCCCTGCACAAATTTCAATGCATCACTGACTGTGCTAGATTTCAAAGAACATTCTCGAATGCTAAAATAAATCAATGCCTAAGCAGAGCCCCTCGTCAGCTCGTGCAATATAGGTAAGTAGTACCATATGGCAAAGACAGACACATGTTGCCCTGCGCTGAAACAAAGGACAAAAATTCCTAAACAAATGTCCCTTGCTTTCACATGGTCAGAGTTGGAGATCAGAGGGGTCTGCAAGTGTTAATAATACTGAAAAAAACAATTTATTTCTCGGCCATTAACAAAAAATCAGTTTTAACAGAGAACTTCAATTTTTAAAAGTCTCCCCGTATGTCTTGAAAGCTAACACCATACTTAATCTGTACACACCATCTCTTAAATGAGCAAGAAAATAGGAGGACAGCTGTATGCAGAAGGCTGTGCTGACATCAGCAACTCCCCAGGGAGTGAGGAGCCTAGAGAGGCAAGTCTACCTGTTTCTGGAGGAATAAAGCACCTGCTTAACTCGGCTTGGAAACAACAAAACATTCTCATTTCTCATCTCACTTTCACCATCAGCTAAGAACTGTCTGAACCTTACAATTATATACATTGCACATCTCTGCAAGTAAATGTTCACTCTGTAACAGCTTGATTAAAATTCCTGACTAAAAAAGCAAAAAAAAAAAAAAAAGAGAGAGAGAGAAAGACAGAAGCGTCTACTAGAATGAACACAGATTAGAAACACCAAAAAATGTATCCAAGCTTGATGTTGTTGCTTTTAGATGATTTTTCCTACTCTCCTGGGTTGTGTTTTGCTCATTACTTAACATATATTTACTTGTTTGCTTTCTAAAAATAGTTGCAATTCTAATTACTCTGCTTTGTAATTTTCAGTACCATTTAGACTGAAGATGAAATGCCAGGTCTTTTTTTGGAAAACTACTTTTAAGGCATGTTGAGGGCCACAAAATTACACTTCTTTACCCTTCGAATGTCTGCAGGGGAAAGCATTTCATTCCGCATACAAACATGACAGCTTCACTCTGGCAGGGAAGGCTACAGCTGCTCAAGTCACGTGTGGCCAGATGTAGGGGATAAAGAACACAAAACGGACAGTTACAGTTGTAACTGCCAATTTTTACCAGCCCATAGGAAATATACTTCATATACCTCAGCACCCAGTACAGGAGATGCATTTATAGCCCTTATGAATGCATCCTCCCTATTGCTACTTAAGTCATACTCTAAAAATATGCCTCCTTGGAAAACAATTTATTTTAAAGTAAAGATACTTTTTAAAGACTTGAACAAGACCTTCCAAATCCATAATAAAAATCTTGCTTTATTCTTCTTCGCATAAGATTAAATTTATTAATGAAATCTTCATAAATGGAATCGCTGGGTGTGATTCTTTTCTTGCAATGAGTTTGAGACAACTTTCCAAAATATCTGAAAATTCTAAGGTAACCACAGCTTGCTTCACATGCTCAGGAGGACTCTCCACCCACCTTCCCCAGTGCCAGAGATGCTGAAGGGAGGATGTTAACTCAGGACAGAGATCATCCTTTTACTTAAAGAAAAATGTCCACTGCCTGACCTCCAAACTCACTTGTTCCTGGGACCTGATCAAACTGCGGCTAGGGCTCAATGTGGAAGATGTTTTCTCCTCTGTAGCCTGCAAACCTCCTCCATGGTCTGCAGCTCAGACCAGCTGCACTACACTTCTGGCCAGTGGGTAGAAAGGCAGGGGTGAGAGTCCCAGGGGGAAAAGGGGAGGGGAACACAGCCAGTTCATCTGAGCCCAAAGGGCACCCAAACCACACAGATCCTCACCCCTGGGTACAGAGCCATAGTCCACATTCACACCTGCCTCTTGGAATATCCATGTACCTTTCTGCCTGGAACACACAGAGTGACAGATTCCAACCACCACCCAACTTGACTTCAGAAGGACTCCACATCCTAAAGCTCACGGGAAAATGCAAATCCAAATGAGATGCAGTTCCCCAACAACACTAGAAAGGTCACCCCCAGGCCCCATGAGCTAAACAAAGTAATGAAATTAGTCCTTGATGTTTTCATGTTAACAATTCTAGAAGCAAAGGTCAAAGGTGCACAGGGAAGGCCTTCTGGTTGGATGGCAAGGAGGCAATAAACAAAAATACAGAGGAGTATGAATGTGCGGGGGGAAGCTCTGTGTAAGAGTAGACTCTACTCTCAGTAAGAGTAAAGTTAATGGAACTTCTCCCACAATTTCTAGAACTTTTGAGGGGGAGGGATTAGGCAGCAAAAAGATGCATTTTTTTTAAAGGACTGATTGTGTTTTGAATAGCTTTATCTAAGCACTATAATGTATAAACATTTGCAACTAGTAAGACTTCTGCTTTTGAAGAAGAAATGTTACTTCCAAGTTCAAATACTGATAATGTAGATATCTTGTCAAAAAAATTTTTGTTTCTGCTTTGTTCGCTTAGATCTATTAATTATAATGAGGTATAAACCCACGTCTACCACTGGGAAAACTGCGTTTCTCCAGATAAATTTGGCCAATCAAAAACCAAAGAGAAAGCTGATATGCTTGTCCTGCACACTTAACAGCAATGCTTTCTTCAGTCAGAAAACTAGTTATATTATAAGCAAAATGCCACTTGTATTTAGATAATTAACATATGTTCTTTCCTAAGTTGAAAGTGGAATAAAAACCCAAACAGTGAAATGTCTCAAAGGTCTAAGCAAGCATATTGCAAGAGCAAAGTGCATAGGCTGGGGCAGGCTCCCTCCTGCTGAACATAATCAGCTTATATTTCAGTTTCCTATTTCTATGGCATTAAGGTATAATGCAGCTGAAACTCTAAACACAATCTCCAGTCAGATTTGAAGCCACTCCTACAAAATTCTTTTTCAAAGATTACTTTTGGTTAACTATGAATAAAACCAATACAGAACCTGGAAAAAGAATGGATAAAACCCCACAATAACCCAATAAACTCAGAACTGGTTTTCAAGACCCACCCATGGCTTAAACTGCGAGGTTGTATTATCATTTTTCCCCATTTGGGAAGACTGGAAGCCATCTGTTAAAGAGTATTCCTCACTTCAAAGTATTCTTTAAAGAATCTTCTTTTTTTTTTTCAAACAATTGTTGCTAAGCTTAATCACATCAAATGCTTCATTTATAAAACTCAAATATCTCCTGGTAGAAGCCAGTAAGGTAAATGGAGTTAAAACTTTCATTTGTGGACATACAGATAAAGTGCTTTTAACACTGTGACGTGTTTTTATGTTTTATTTTGTTTTGTGTGTTTTTTTTTAAGAACTCTCTCATTCTATTCACTTTATTTCCATCCCTGAGACATCTTACAAAGTTAGAAATGCAAAGTCCCAGGAAATTTTGTATCTCTAAATTCAGTTACCTCCAAACATTGTCTACAAATCACAATATTAAAACACTTTTAATATAAACTATCCTCACTACAGCGAAGTCATTATCAGGTACACATCCTAATAAAGTTCTTGACTCTAGATAAATTCAGTACATTGTGCCATTTGGAAAGACTATTCTGATAAAAGCTCTCAGAAACACAAACAAGCACGTCTCCCTTCTCTCTATTCACTGTTGAAAACAGTGAATTGCTACCAAATAAGCCACGCTGGTGTTTTGTTTCATTTTAGAAAGGCATGGCCAACAGTCTTGGTTAGCTTTATTACAGATCAGCTGGGGATGCTATTTTTTTAGAATGTTAATGTGCCCTGAATGTTTCAGTATATTCAAATCAGCAACTGTAAGAAAACAAAATCCTGATAAACTAGGAAAAGATTAGACTTGTTAGTAACTTAACACATCAAAATTCTAATTTAATTACCAGAATACACGTGAGTCTTGGGGCGAGCTCAGTTTATCTGGAACCCATTCAAGATGGCTATGGGGTCACTCCTTGAAACTAAAGATGTCGCCATCCACTGACCCAACTCCACACACCGCTGATACAGTGGTACGTGGTATATTCAATTCTGGCCAGTCTGTGTAAATAAAATTCAGCTCTTTCGACGCCACAATTAAAGAATGCAAAGGAAAATGAAGGAGAAACAAATAAAAAGACCTTTTTTCTTTACAAGGCAGTAGCAAGTATCCTATCAAATAGCACACGCAGGTCGAGTTCCTTAAAAAAAACGTTCCTAAACCAAAATACTTCAATTATATTAAGAGGGTGGTTTAAAACATAATCTAAGAAAGATCCTGGTGGGGTGCCATCCACTTTGCTCGTACTCTGCTCAACGCACATCCATTTTTAAATCGTCTTTAATCAAGACCCAATACTTAATGGCCGGTTCACGGGGAAATGCCCTTGTGTTGAATGTGTAATTAAGGCCCCGTCTAAAGTTCCTTCTGTAACTTGCTAGTTAAGTCAGCACAGAGTGGACTAGGGGGTCCAGGCGCCCCGTTCTTTGTTACACAGTGGGCACCTCTGGAAGGCCCGGTCCGGGCCCACGGGCACATCTGGGCTTTAGAAGCCGTCCAGAAGTCTACTCCGGCCTTCTGCTCACCACCGAGGAATTCATCGGGTCCCACAGGCAGGTCACAAACCAACACAACAGCCCCTCGCCGAGATGCCCGAGCTCAAGTGCCCACCGGCCCCTCCCGCCCCAAACTCGCCCCTTTCGAGGGGCACAGGACCCAACTCAGGTGTGAAGACTTATATAACCCTCTTCAGGGACCACGCCTTTCCCACCACCCAGCCTCCGCCAGAACAAAGTGAAGTTTAAAATAGAAACCAATTACCTGGCCTCCGCCGCGCCTTGGCCCCGGAGCCCGGCCGAGCCGCCGCGAGACCCCCTCCCGGTCAGCCCCGCCCCTCTCCCCTCCCAGCCCCCCTCCCTCTCCCCGCCCGCCCCCGCCCCCGCCCCCGCCGGGCAGCTTGGCCTCAGCCCCCCACACCGCGGCGGCCCCTCCCCCGCCACCCCCCCACGCGCCCCTCCCCCGCGCCCCGTCCGCCCGCCCGCCTGCGCCCCTGGCCCGCACCGACCCCCTCTTTGTTACGGTGAGAAGTTGGGCTGTGGGTCCCCGTCTCTTTCACTTCTTGGGTTACAGTGCAGGCTTGTGACGTCCGCTCCACATGACGGGGGCGGGGGGCCGGCGCCGAAGGGCGGGGGCGGGGGCGGGGGCGGGGGCCCGGCCCTCCCTTCTCCGCCCCGCCCACGGCCCGCCCCCTGGAAGCCCAGCAACAAGCAGCCGCGCCCCCCCCACCCCGGGGCGGGCAGGTAGGTGCCCCGCCCCCAGCGCGAGCCGCCCCCCTCGATCCCCCTAGCCGCGCGCGCCCCGCCCGGTTGGGGCGGGGAGACTTAGCGAGAGGAAGGAGTCGATCCGCTGCGCGCCCATTCCCCACGCCATAAGCTCGCCGAGACCAGTGGAGGGACAATCTATTGGCACCCCGGCGGGGGAGGGGCAGAAATGCCCCGCGGGGGTGGGGAGGTGAGACACGGACATCACCTTGGAACCGAATTGGATTGGGGGATGAATTTGGTGTGGGGTGCCTGTGGACCCTTGAGGTGACCGCGGTGCGGCCTGGCACCCGCACACTCCTGTGTGCACGAGGTCCCTCCAGGGCCCACCTGCAGGGGTCTCCTGAGAGGAAGGGGATACGTGGATCCTTAACCCATCATTGCATCATCACCAACCAGAAGGGGAGAGAAGCATAGCAGCCCACGGGACTCTACTAGACACCACATCCCCAACCTTTAAACGGGCTAGCTGGTCCTGGTGTGGTCCGCGCGCATCCCAAGGCGCATGCCACACTAACCACCCATCACCGCCGGCATTCCCAGGAAATCGGTGGAGATGAAGTTCTAGGACGCGTGGCGTGGCCCTTGACGCCGCCTAGGAATATGTGCATTGTGCGGGGCTGACGCGGCGGGGCGCAGCGCTCCTAAGTGGGGTGGGCACAAAACTTCCACTGGCCACCATCAGTTCGCATTCTAAAATTTGCCATGGACTGAGTATCAACTTGCAGCGAGGAATTAAGTGTAAAGTTGGCAGGCTGCCTTAGGTTTTCTAGAGTTAACATCAGTTTTGACAATACGCGTTCCTTATACGTTTTACTCCCGGCGCCGGGGCGCGCCTGCCGGGTAGGACTGAGGCGCAGGAAGCTGCACATTTCGATTCTTCAATTGCTCAGAAGCATAATCACGTCGCTCCTCTTTTCTTCCCTTTCTGCAGGTTTCGACTTGAATCTGAAAAAGCCTCTGATGCCCATTTTTCACTAGAGGACACTCGGAGGGGGCAGGGTCTCCACCTAAATTGCTGCGTGAGCATCTAGCAGGACAGACTGGATAAAACGTGTCCACGTTTACATCACACATCTGTGCAAATGCAGGACCCTGCGGATACGCCGGGCTGGCTGGTCAGACTTGTGTGTAGACACACGGGCGCATGCACACGCACGCGCGCGCGTTCACACACACACACCCAAAATTACCTCCGGGATGGAGAAAGCCGCTGCAGATTGGCCAGCAGAGCCGTCACTCACACCCAAGGGGCAGGGAGACTTTGAAAAGCAGTTTCTTTTTTCTCTATCCTCTGTGCCGTTTCGTATAATTATAAAACAACGGCAGAGCTCTGAAAGTTAGCCATCTACGCGGAAAGAGTTTGCTTTCTTAACGGGGCGGGGTTGGGGGGCGTCAGGCGATACCTATTGAAATATATCTTGTACTTCCACAATGGACGAAAAGGGAAATTAGCAGTCTGGTGAGGGAGCTCCCGAGTAGGGAGGAGGGGGGTCAACCGGGAGGGGTGGACTCAGGGTAGAGTTGTTCTCAACACTCGAAAGAGACTTTGACCTTACACTGATTTTGAAATCAGAAAATGTTTATCACAGGTCAGATCATAACAAACCCTCTTCCCTAATTTTTGAACTCATTTTCATTTTATTATTTAAGCATGCGCTAACAATCATGCTTCCTTAAGAAAGAACTGACCTATTTTTGGCTGGAGATAAAGGACCATGTTAACAGATGTTAATCTTGTAATCTGTTTTTCCTGTAAGCACTTTACATACCAGGGTTTCAGACCTTAAAAATAACATCTTTTCCAAAAAGACCTGACGTCACAATTCCATGAAAAAAAATCACACTCCCCCTCCAGTTTTCTTCCCCTGCAATGATTTCAAAGACATTAAATCTTTTTCACTTTATAAATGCTGATTTGTTCTGCCTCAACTCCCACAGGCTTTTATTTGCATTTCAAATTCCACAGGTTACACCAGTCGCCTTTTCAAAAAATGTAAACCAACAATGAGGCAGCAAATGGCTTTTTGTGCATCTGGATTAAATAAGGCACAGAATGAATATATTTAAAAAGAGGGCTGAGCAAGTTGATGTCTGCACACCCGGAGACCAAGTGACTCTTTATCAGTAAGCCGGCGGAATGAGTAAGATACAAACAGCCCCAGATCTCCCGGGCTGAGCCTGGTCGGCTGCGGAACCCTTATTAACTTTGGTAATAATTGAGGCTGACTTAAAGACCCACACTTTTCGGGTAAAAAGCCGATTCTTTTGGGTCTCTAGTTGCAGGGATCCACTGGGTTCCTGGCTCAAAATGCCTGTTCATCACCACCCTCCAACCTTCTTCCATAAACCTCTGGTTTAAATACCCTACTTGGCTGGCTTTTAAACTTATTCATACAAAGTTTCTTTAAAACTTGACAAGGTGGCTTAATCTAAATATTGATCGCAACTGTTCAGTTTGTTAGTTCTCCCTAGAAATGGCAGGAGGCGCCTTTCCAACCCCCACCCCCGCCAGCACACACCCCACTGCATTCTTCTCTTTTATACACCCGTGTGTGTGTAATGTATAAACATATACGCGTATCGCCATCAATACCTCCCCCACCCCAACCCTGCTCTGACCCCAGCAAGACTGGACGCATCTCGCTGGAATCCCTGCCGCCCAGACCCCCACCCCACTCGGAGTCACTTAGAGAACCTCGCCCCAGCCCCCGCCCCCACCCCGCCTGAACTTCCCTTCCCAAAACTCTCACTTCTTCAATGTTAGGGTCACTCTAAAGCTCCCGGCCGATGGGCAGTCACCCTGGGAGGGGGCAGCAAAGACCACCAGCCCCCCATACACACGAAAACTCGTCCCCTAAGCAGCAGCGCTCGGTGCCCACAGGCATCGATTCCATCCGCCAAACCCTTAATAATTGAAGCGGCTCCTCGGGACCCGCAGCCCATCACCCACCTTCATTAGCCGGAGCGTTTTACTTTAAAGTAAGGCAATTTGCTCTTTGTCTCCTAATGGATGGAAAGCGCATCCGAGCTCCCCTCCTCCCGCGTCGCCTTTGACGAAGTGTACAAAGCCAGAGCCTCTTCCGCGCTCCCACCCCGGCCCCCACCCCGCCCCTCCACTGCGGTAAAAAGCCACCTCCTGGGCGCTCGCCCCGCCGCCCGAAGTTGCATCTTCCCCTCTCCTGGAATTGCAGTGCAGGGCAACTACCAACAGGGAAAGCCAAGTCGCCCTCCCCGCACCCAGGGAGCCCCTCTCCGGTGCGCCCCCGCCCCATGGCTCACATCAGGATCCCGGGCATGTGGAGGCCCACGACCCTCTCGCCCCCACCCGCCCGTGGGCTCCGCAGCATCCCAGCCCCGCGGCCCCTACCTTGGCGGGGAGGCGGCGGACCGGGGGAGGAGGACGCGCACGCCCCGCGCATGTGAAGGTGAAGCCGAGCGCCCGCGGCGCGGAGCCGAGCGCTGCACTAGACCGACCGCGCCAGCTGCGCCCGGGCGCGGGGGACGCGCGAGGGCGCGCGGGGCCCGCCACGCGCCCGGCCCACTCCCCACGCAGCCCGCGCGCGCCCTAGACGCGCCCGCCCGTTGGGGGCCCGGGACTCAGCCCGGATCCCCGGACAGCACGGCGCGAGGTGGGGGCCGGGCTCTGGCGAGCCAGCGCAGGCCCCAGGCTTCCCCCAGCCCCGGAATGGTCTGCCCTGTAGGAAACGCACACGCTTCACTATTGTCTCATCAGCGCAAAGTTCTGCCACACTGCAGAGAAAGTCTGGAGGCTCGTGATGACTCAGACTCGGATAATCCTTCCCCTAATAGCACTGAATCACGACTCGGGCGGCTAGTGGTCGCCCCTTCTTCCCAAGGTCTCAGGCTGCTACAGCTCCAGTTCCTGGAGGCTGTTTACGCGCGCACACACACAAACACGCACGCATCCATCCATACGTGCAGACGTGCTCAGGATGTAGGTCCAGCCGGCTCAGGCACCTGGGCACGGAGCCTCGAGAGCGGATCTAAACGCGGAGACCCTCCTGGTAGTCCCTGAGGCGTGCGTGTTCACTGAACTTCCTAGGAATGTTTTGGGGAGTTAGGATGGAGAGTCCCAATACCCTAGTCCTGAACACAGAACAGAGAAAAGACTGAACTACTCTACAAAGTGGAGTTTGAACTCGATTGTCAACGGTAGTGTTTACTTGTATCCTTGAAAGTTTAACTCATTTTGCTTGTTCTTAAAACTTCATTTCGTCACCTCAGCTACTCTCCGCAGGTCGCAGTTAGTTGCAATAAATTGAGTATGGGAATAGAAATTTTAATTTGACTCCAGAAGCTTTCCTGGTACTTGGCAGGGAGGGGGAAGGGAGTTAGATCAGAAGGGGAGGGGGAAGGGCCATGGAGCGCGCCCCGCGATCCGGGGTGACGTAGGCCAGGGGCGCTGTGGCCTGCGGAGGGGCAATACTATCTGCTCCCACCAGGCTCTTAGCCATATTGTTCTGCTTTTCCGCGTGATAACTCCGCAGTGGAGATGGATTCTGGCCAAGGCGCCCAACGTGGCTCTGCTGAACAATCGGCGGGCGCCGCAGTCCGGGCGGGCGGTTACCTTTTGCAGGGGCATTGCTCTGTGCCCAGCACTCTCCTCGTGCAGCCCGTGGCCCTCCCTATCTAGTGGCATTTATAACTGAAACTCCTTCTGCACCGACAAGCTGCAAAGGGCGGTGCTTGTGCCCTGGCAGAGCTGGAAATCAGGCGCGGGGCCATTATGCGTGTGCGTGATGTTTTCGTGTGCATGCGTGTGTTTCAGCGGAGGAGGGGGACAGAAAGGGAGGAAGGCTGCGAGGAAGGATCCGCGAATCATAAAATGTAAGCTCTGTGTGATTAATGATCTGCACTAATTTGGAAAGCAAGCATGTTAAAGGTCATGGACAATTGTTGCTGATTTCAGCCTGAATGCCTAAGTGTGATTCACAGAAAAGTATTGAAATGCCCACAATTCCTTACAATACACAATGAGAATACACCAAAAAAGTATCACCCAATTCAGCTACTTACATAAATAGCATTCTGAGACATCGCATATATGTGTATGTAATCGCCAACGTAGATTAAAAGTTGTAAATTGTATAGTACAACTTTTAATCAATTATTTGATACTGTTTTGAAACATCTGAGATGGTGGAGTAAATATTATTCATCTGCATTCTTGGTTCTAATTTCAGGCTAGTGTTGCACTAATAATTTCCATGTGTTGAAAATTGACAAGTTACATCAGCGAACAGTGAGGAAAACTTCCAGACTCCTCCAAATAAAATTGTAAAATTTTTCATGATTTACCTCCTTTTTCAAGCTTGCTTAGGGTCCTCTCTTAAATCACCCACATGTGATTTCACTCAGAGCTTCATCTGTCTACAATAATATTGTGCTTTTAAACGATTTCCTTTCTTTCACATTTCTCTACAATGCACACAAAATCTGAGAATGAAATTTGATAGATGTACAAAAGTCAAATTCTGGTGCCAGTGTGACAAACCCAAGAAATAGTAGCTGGAGGGCCCGCATCATTTTATCGCCAAGTTGAGATGTATTTATATTGATTGTAGACAAAGTCACTGGTCTTTGTTTGTCAACACACCATTATTAGCTTGTTCTACACACAAAAAAAGTATGAAAATTAAGTATTTAATAAGAGTTTAAATGCTACTTCTTTTTCTTTTACATACTACTCCTATAACCATATTCAGCTTTGCCAAAATTTCAATTGTTTTATACCTTCAAACAACTAAGATAGCCATTAAAGATTTAGTACACTGTTTCTACACATTATATAAGCCCTTGGGATTCCCTGGAAGTGTGTCTGTATTTTGAAATATTTGGGTAAATTACAGTTCGTAAACAGAGCAAAATCAGCAGTACTAATGGTTGATCTTTGGATATTTACAACTTCATACAGACAATTATTCTGATGAAATAGATGGGAAAGGGAACATTTATTTTCCCTTGCTATTGTCTAATGAATTATTTTCTTCAGCATTTGGAAATCTGCTCCTTCCAGCAATTTGATGATAGTGTTCTGTGATTGGGGGTGTTTGGTAAGAAAGGTTCTTAGGGATTCCAGTAAATAGCTAAGAGTAAAAAGCAAACAAACAAACAAAAAAAACCCAGAAGATTTTGTCTGTCTGAAAGTGCAAATTGAAACACTATCCCATAGCGTGAAATCCAAGACAAACTAAAATATATGTATTAAATATCCATACTCACAAATTTAAGTGTGATGATTAGATAGTTCAGTGCATTACTTATTAGTAAATATTTTATGTTAATTCTATCTCTGTGTGAATTTATTAGGATTTTACAAATTATATCTAAGGAAGGAGACTGACATTATATACTAAGTCAAGGGGCAATCTTTTGCTCTCTGAACTCATATTTTAAAATTTCAGAGAGGATTATGATAACTCTGATAAAGTATGTGTGTGTTTTATATTGTAGTGGGTAATGTTACATGTTGAAATGGGCTATTTAATAACTGGTATTTCAAAAATAGTACCCCAAACACTAACCTGCCGTTCTTTCTTGAGATCTTTTCTTCTCCTGGGGTTTCAAACTCTGAGAATGGTTTGTATTGACAATATGGAGGAAGAAAAAACGAGAATATGGAGGAAGAGAAGAATAGCACATGTGCTTGGGTGAGTTGATTCAGAATTTAACACATGGTAATCCCATTAGAGAATAGCAGCAAAGTTGTGATTATATTTTATAGAGAGTCCTCTATGAAGTGGTTTCAGCCTGCTTGAATTTGGAATATTTTTAATCCTGGTCTCAAAAAACTGTCTCAGTTCTGTTTCTTAAATTTTCATTCTATTGGAGATGAAGAATACCCTGGTAATAAAATAGATAATATACATTTCTTACATACACACACACAGAGTCATCTCTAATGAGACCTACATCCATATTCTCCCATGTTTGTACAAGGAAAGCTTCTTACCAAGAAGTCTTCTCTTGTGTAATTATTTATGCACAGGATAATTTAAGGTCAAACTGGCTGTGATTTACATTGCTCAGTAATAGCTGAGACTTCATGTTCTTTCAAACCCTTGTTAAAATTTGTTCATCTTTCTGCCATATCCAAGTCTGAAGATACCTGAAGATTCTGGGCAAAATGTACCCATTTGGTATGATAGAGAACGCCTTACTCATTTTTCCCCATGGCAAAAATCTTGAGAATTTTCTCATGAAATCAACATTTTTAACAATCTGTTCTTATTTTTTCCGATGACGGGGGGACTTCCACACTGACCCATACACCATTCTTATTGTAACACAGATGTTCTTTTGCTCGTTTTTATTGTGCATATATTTTGAGCAGCAACAAAGATTGCATTAACAAATAACAATGGTAGATCCTAGAGTTACCGTAGAGTCCCATCTGTGGCCAAAGTACTGTAGAAAATATACCAGCAGTTCAAGCAATGACAATCACATTTTCTCACCATTTGCAGTTTTTGGTAACTACATCAGGACTTCACAGCAGGTAAACGACCCTCAAATCTGTTCTTAATTTCAAGTTAAGTAAAAGACTCTCAGCAACAGCTGGTTTCAGAATAGCCGATACAGAATTCCGCAGATGTGGTTCATAATAGTTTGAAGAATAAAAGGAACTAGGCCACAGAGCAGAATTAATTTAAGGAAAGACAAATTCAATAAGGATTCCTCTTTTGAAAGATTTCCCATGTTCAGGAAAAGAGGGACCAGTTTTCCTTATTACTTTTTCTCATAATCCTACAGTATGTTAATTACTCAACAGACAGGTTGTGACCTATTAACATGATACATTCTTGCAACAGCAAAACCATTGACTTTCTCAGCACCCAAATCTCATTATGTCTCACCATGCATAACTGATTACATGTGTACATTTAGGCAAACTTTTCTAACAGAACTGAAAATAAAATAAGGGAACCAGCAATATCTCTTTCACTATGGGTAGGCTAGGGACACTTGTAATGAAACCAAGTAAGGAAGAAATACAGACCTTTCTTCCTGAGATCTCACTTGACACATAGGCAGCAGTTTAAAGAAAAGCAGAGATGGCATTCAGGAGGTTCAGTGGAGTTAGAACAATAAGAAAAAATGATCAGGATATGGATGAGTTGTTATAATTAAGGAGTCAAGATATTTTGTTGATGGAAAAGCTAGCTACAGTGGGGGAGACTTTTAATATATAGAACAGAATTAACCACTTCACCCATTTTTAACTGTGAAGTTTAGCAGCAGTAGTTACAGCCACAAAATTGTGTAACTATCTTCACTATCCCTGGCCAGGACTTTTGCATCATTCCAAACAGAAATCTGCACCCATTAAACACCTCCCTATTCTCCCTCTCATCCCCTAGCCCAGGCATTCACCACTCTTTTGGTATTTATGGATTATTTATGACTATTCAAGGACCTCATTTGCATCTGACACAGCATAATTTCACTGAGCATAATGTCCTTAAGATGCATTCGTGTTGTGGCATGCAGCTGGATATCATTTTCCCTCCTTTGAAAAAAACAGAGGTGGGATAGAGATGTCGCTTGGTGGTAGAGCACTTGCCTGGCATAGAAAGGCCCTGAGTTCAGTCAGCAGCACTGGAAAACTCACACACACACACACACACACACACACACGCACATACACACACAATAAACGGAGGCAAGAATTTGGGCACTAAAAAATCTTATTAATGGAGTGACTGTAATTTTGCCCAAAACAGCCCTCAAGAATTTTTCTTGTTACTTAAAATGATTTATTTCCTTGTCTAGCTGTTTTTATTGTCTTTGCCCACCTTATAAGCTTAAGGAAAAATCTGACATGGAGCCCCAACTCCTTCCAGTTGGTTAATTAATGTAGCCAGGCTTCATGACCCCAAGGAAGAACCTATGGTTAGAGAATTTGTCTTTCTGGAGATTGATATAGGCAGAGGCCTCTGGGGCTATGCAGAGGCATTCCATTTTAGAATGGATGGAGATGCTTCTGTGTACCCCAAACAGACATTAAATCAAAGGCATTAAATTAAACTTTTGGGAACAAAATGGAATTTTTGTAAAGAGATAAATGATTTGCTCTCTCATTAAATCACTAATTTCACATATTCTCATAATTTTGTTGCTTTGGTTTTCATGGCAGCATTATGGAGCAAGTGGGACCCGTGGGGAATTAATAGGAGATTATTAAAGCATTATTTTAGACATTAAAAACAAAATATTTCACATGAGCAGTCATCATTTAAAGAATATCATAACAAAAGCTTAACAGTTTTTAAATCTTAATTTTTTCACAACTATGCACTTGTCTCTTTTTCCATGTTTACTATTTTAAGCCAGGCACAAGATCAAGTGCAAATATTAAAAACCGAATTTATAACATACTTATTGTGTAAAAAGTCCTCATAAGAGTTTGCATTTCAGGTAATTTACCATGTCACAGTAATCCATGAGAAATCCATTATCCCCTTTGACAGATGCTAAAGGAGAGGCTCACAAAAATTAGAACAGTGGCTGGACCACAGCATTAACCCTTCATACCAGCCAGAGCACTACAGCCTGCTGTTGTAAAGATAATTTGATAGGTGAACAAAACCAGACATGTATTTTTCTCACAATCATTTTTAAAACTCGTCAGGATTACCCTGTGCAGTTCTTGCTCTGTTAATTGGTAATGTGCCCAAATGTTTAAGTTACCTAATGTCATTTGGTTCTCATTGTGTCACCATATTGGCTTATATTACTTACCACCAAGTATTGCTGGCCTTTTATACACCTGATGCAAGTTACATATTTGTGCAGGAATACTTAGTGACTGGTAGAATCTCTATGGAAATCTTTTTTCATTTAGTTTCTCAGATGATTTGAACTAGCTTTTTAAAATAGATAAAATACAAATGGGTAGCAAAGCATGAGAGGAATTAGGTCAAGAAAAATGAGGGAAGGAAATTAATGAATTAGGATCAATTTTAGCTCATCCAACTTAGCACAAGCATCCATGGATATGTGTTTAGTCATCCTATGGATTATTACATGTAGTAGAATTTTTCTCTGGGCTTTCTAGAATCCAAGGCAAAGAGGAAAACACTGTTCTTTTTTTTTTTTTTGTATTAAATTCTTTTATTGGTACATTGTAGGTATACAACACAATTACATTTCTCATTGGGAATGGTATCTTTATATAATGCATCTTGGTTCTTATTTTTTCCCCATTCCTAGCCCTCCCTTCATGCCCTCCACCCTTCCCTATTTACAAAGACTTTATTTCCATTTTTTCCATTTCTCATCATTTTTTCCTTTCCCTTCTTTCCTTTCCCCTGCCCCTTCCACTACCCCTACCCCTTTGGACCTTTTCTTCCTATTTGGCATTATCGATTATTCATTCTAATCATTGGTACATTTCAGGTATACAATATAATGACATTCATCATTGGAAATTTGCACCTTTACATAGTCTCTCTTGGTTCTTATTTTTCACCCTTGCCCAGCCCTCCCTTCAACCCCTCCAGTCCTCCCTATTTACAAAGATTTTGTTCCTATTTTTCCATATTCTCATATTAATCCCATTCCCTTCTATCCTTTCCCCTAGCCCTCCACTTCCTTCCCCTTTGCCCCTTTTCTTCCTATTTCACATTACCTATTATACATTTAGTCCTTATTTACACTTTCAGTTTCTCACACCAGAGAAACTATTCAGTATTTACACATGTGTGTCCTATTTATTTCACTTAAGAGTATCGCCTCAATGTGCATCCACTTAGCTATAAATGTCTCTAATTTTGCACTTTTGATGCCTGAGTAGTACTCCATTTTATAAAAAAAACACATTTTCTTCATCCAGTCTCCAGTTGATGGGCATTTGGGCTGTTTCCAAGTTTTAGCTATTACAAACTGTGCTGCTATGAACATGGGTGCACATATATCACTGTGATATGATTCTTTTAATTCTTTGGGGAAGATCCCCAGCAGGGGAATAGCGGGGTCAAATGGGATTTCCAGTCCTAGTTTTTTGAGGTATCTCCATACTGATTTCCACAGTGCTTGGACCAGTCTACACTCCCACCAGCAGTGGAGCAAGGTTCCTCTTTCCCCACAACCCTGCCAGCATTGGTTATTGGTTGATTTCATGATAGCAGCCATTCTTTCTGGAGTGAAGTGGAATCTCAGCATTGTTTTCATTTGCATCTCTCGAATGACCAGTGATGTTGAACATTTTTTCATGTATTTATTTGCTATTTCTACTTCTTTGTCTGAGAAATGTCTGTTCATTTCAGATGCCCATTTTTGGATTGGGTCTTTAAATTTGGGAGGTCTGATCTTTTGAAGTTCTTTATAGATTCGAGATAGTAGACCTTTGTCTGAGGAAGAGCAGGTGAAGATTTTTTCCCACATTGTGGGTTGTCTCTTCACACTGATGGTGGTTTCTCTTGCTGTGCAGAAGCCTTTTAATAACAAGAGATCCCATTTGTTGATTGTTTGTGCTAGTTCACAGGCAACTGAGGTTTTGTTCATAAAATCTTTTCCTACACCGATGTCTTCAAGGGTTCTACCTAACCTCTGTTCCAACTGGTTCAGAGTTTCTATTTTAATATTTAGATCTTTAATCGATTTTGATTTTAGTTTAGTGCATGGTGAGAGATATAGGTCTAGCTTTAATCTTTGGCAAGTTGAAGCCCAATTTTTCCAGCACCATTTATTAAAGAGGCTATCTTTCCTCCAGTGAGGGTGTTTGGCTCTTTTGTCAAAGGTGAGATGGCTGAGTGTGTCTGGCGTTGTTTCTGCATCTTCTAATCTGTTCCACTGGTCCTCAAGTCTGTTTCTTTGCCAGTACCATGCTGTTTTTATCATGGTAGCTTTGTAGTATAGTTGCAGGTTGGGGATTGTGATACCCCCTGCCATTTCTCTGTTACTTAGAATTGCTTTTGCTATTCTGGGTCTCTTCTTGTTCCAAATGAATTTTTGGATTGTTTTCTCAAGGTCCATGAAGTATGCTGCTGGGATCTCAATTGGAATTGCATTAAATCTATATAGCAGTTTTGGAAGTATGGCCATTTTCGCTCTATTAATCCTTCCTACCCAGGAGCAGGGGATGTCTGTCCATTTTCTGATATCATCTTCAATCTCTCTTTTCAGAGTGCCATAGTTTTCAGAGAAGAGGTCTTTGATTTCTTTTGTTAGGTTGATCCCTAGGTATTTCAGTTTTTTGGATGCTATTGTGAAAGGAATTATTTGCCCTATTTCTCTCTCAGTGAGTCTGTCATTGGTGTAGAGGAAAGCTATTGATTTTTGTGTGTTGACCTTGTAACCAGCTACTTGACTGAATTTGGTTATTAAGTCTAGAAGACTTTTGGTGGAGTTCTTGGGGTCTCCTATATAGAGTATCATGTCATCTGCAAATAATGACAGTTTGACTTCTTCATTACCTATCTTTATTCCTTTTATTTCTTTCTCTTGTCTAATTGCCGTGGCTAATGGAAAATATTGTTCTTTATAAGATTTGTGCTATGTACGCAATGAGAATGTAATGAACTATATTCCTAACAATATCAAAATGGGGGAAAAAATCTGACTATTCCTCATTATACTTTAGAGAAAAAACAACCTACAATTCAGCAAGAACTTATACTAATTACTTTATCTCAAAAGTGGGAATCACACTTAGAATTATTACAAACAAGAAAAACAAAAATATGAAAAGTCACTTAAGCTATTTTCATGGCTTATCATTATGGACAAATGTAAATTCTTACAGCACAGATAGATCCTCAGAGTTATTATGAACAAGAAAAAAAAAGTGAAAACTTAAATTGTTTTCATATTTTCAAATGTAAATTCTTAGAACACAGATCCCCTCCCACCCCATATAGTCACTGAGGTAATCAGTGTTATAAAATTACATCCTAACTGAAGATGTTGTTTGAAAATACCTGAAGGCATAAGAGTGTTATCCCAAGTTGTGTTAATACTCTTGAAATGACCATCACTTCTAGAATCATTCTTTTTCCCCCATGGAGTTTTCAATTCTGTCTTCATAGAATGTCATTGGTCTAGCAGCATCTCAGGTTCATGCCCTCAAACACAACTGTTTCCACCAAGACACAAGGGAGATGTCTCCATTATAATGAAGCATGTCCCTGCCTCCAGGAGTCCTGAACCCATGTTGCAGTTGGAATGTCAGGATCCCGTGGACTGAGTTCTGGTTTCCACAGGCAGACACCAACCTGGAGTGTCTTGAGTCCAGAACTCGTCAATACTTTGCTTTTCCCTGCTAGATTCCAAGGTAACCAGGCCATTCCTCTGTGACAAGGGAGGCCTCTGACAGGCTCCTGGGTTTACAGAAACTTCTGGGGTGTAGACTTCAAGGCATTTTAGTAACCTGTTGCCTGTGCAGGATCTGCACAAGTACTTTTACTTCTTTATTTCCTACAGCTTAAGCCCTTTGGCGACTAGAAAGCCTTTATTTAAAATAAATACAGAAAAGATGTGTTACACTGTGAGTTACAATACAATACAATCACCCATTAAGTACCAAACTCTGTTCAAACAAAGTTCATGGATGGACTGACAAATTGACAAAGGCAAGAGACCCCAAAGAGGGGAGGCTGCCACTCACCCGGTCTCCCTGTGGTGCTGGGAAGGCCCTGTCAAAGTGAGCACCAGGAGGAGGGCAGGGCCTGCTTGTCTTTGCCCTCTAGTTTGCAGCTCTGAGTTATAATACCTCTGAAAATTCGGGTGTTGGTAAAAGTGAAAAGGGATCCTGAAACTCAAGTGATTTTCTGTTTGTCCCTTTTTTCTGGAAGATAAATTGCCCCACACTTACAGGGTGGGAAAACACTATTGTGCTTTCCAACCCCTCCCCACATTTTTTCTTTTTAATTGCAACCAAGCTTATCCAGTTGTTTACACTGGGACTTCACCTAAATGGAGCAAAGAGGTAACTTTTAGGCAAACTGATAATAAACTTTAATTTTAAATATTGTGTTTTTAGGCGGTCTTATTTAATTTATTGTTTTTATTTTTATTTTAGTTCATTTTATTTGCAGTGCCATGGATTGAACCCAGGGCCTTGTTAGGCAAGTGTTGGATCATTGAGCTAAGCCCTCAGTCCTAGGAAGCTTTATTTTATAATATGATTGTACTAAAATTTCCGATTGTGGAAAACATATCTTTCAAACCATACAAAAACATCTCATACAAAAGCCATGTTTGTGAAGTATTATATAGGTCACTTTTAAACTACTCACCTTTTTCAATGCCAGAAAATTTCACCTTGTTTTTAAAATACAATAATATGGTCCCTCTATACCTATTTTAAAATTTTTGATGAAACTTTTTTCAATTACCTAAAACACAAAGAATTTTAAAAACTAAACTCTGCTCTAATAAGTACCTATAATAATATAATTTTCATTTAATAATAATTTCTCCCTCCATTATACTTTATTGTGCAATGTTACTGTATCCTTCCTTCCTGTCCAAAAAATTACAATGAAATTAATGGTAGAAATAGCCTATTGATTTCAGGGCCACTCTACTCTAGATAAAGTAAGCAAAGAGTGAAGCAAACACCATGCATGTGTGTGGGGGGATAGTGCTATAGTTTGGAACTGGAATGCTTGCCAAATGCCATGGGTTAAAGGCTTAATCTCTAAGGTGCTACTGGGAGGTACTGGACCCTTTAGGAGTTGGAGCCTGGTGAGAGGAAGTTAAGTCCTTGGGGTGTGCCTTTGAAGGGGATTGTGGGATCCTGGTCTCTTCCTCTTTCTTTCTCACTTCCTGGTTGCCTCAGGTAAGCAGCTTGTTCTACCACACACTCACACCATGATATGCTGTCTTGCCACATGCCCAAAAGCAACAGGGTCAACTGACCTCAAAGAGAAACATCCAAAACTGAGCCAAAGTAAACCTTTTCTCTTTTGAAGCTTATTATTTCAAACACTTATTAGTGACTGAAAGGTGACTAACAGAGTATAAAAAGTTTGTTTATGTAAGGCACTGAGGAAAAATATAGAAATCAGGTAAAAGTCACATTCTGACGGAGAAGCTTTAAAATATTCCATCAAAAATTATTTTAGGGGCTGAATAGCTCAGTGGTCCCAGCCACTGCAAAAAATAAAAATTACCCTTCAAAATGTAATGGATAGGGACCGGGGATTTAGCTCAGTGGTTTCACCGCCTGCTGCGCAAGCACGAGGACCCAAGTTCGATCCCCAGTACCCCAGTACCAAAAAAAAAAAAAAAAAATGTAATGGATATCTACATTAGGGTAGAGTTCGAGTTGTAATCCCCACATTTATTTCCATTGTATACAGATATACTAATTTTTCTAACTCAAAGATGATGTGTAGATAATTCCATAGACATGAAAGGCAAGGACACTAAATTATAGGTGATTTACAAGCAAAAAAGACAATGAGATGAGTACATGAATTTTGAAATGTCTCATTAGTGGCAGGAGTGGTGGAGGTTGTACAGAAGTTCGTGTGTCCCCACACCACCTCTGGTCCATTTAAAAGTTGACACCCATGGCATAGTTGTCAATTTAAGGGAGAATTGTTTTGATTTTGTATAAGCTTTGAAGAATTATAGGTCTCAGTATAGTTCTTAAAGTCCATTTGTCCCATCTACATACTGGGAGAAAGAAAAAGTTATGTGAATTTCACACTGCTAGGTTATGAAGCTATCGCAAAACAATGTCTTGAACAAATATTCTATTCTGCATACTTTCTAAATTCCCTGATCAAATGGACTTTGAGAAATTTTTTTTTTTTTTTTTTGGTACCGGGGATCGAACTTGGGACCTTGCGCTTACAAGGCAGGCGCTGGAACCACTGAGCTAAATCCCCGCCCCAACTTTGAGAAATTTTAATGATGAGTCTCAAGCCAAAATTTTCTCACAAACTCTAGCACTGACAAATTGCTAATTTGTGACAATTTCTAGACAGACTCAACTCTATTTACCAATGTCAATGGTATGCATGATTATAACTTCAACATCTTTCAAATAATGATTGATGTCTTTAGGAGGCTAAGAGAACACTGTTCATAATGTCAATAAAACTGCAGGTCATATAGCCTCTAAAATGTTAGTTTAGATTTAGTCATAGCACTCGACATTGCCAAAATGATAATATTAAACACACTTGATGAGCAGAGAGCAAGCTTGGAAGTTTATTGAATTCATATTTTCCTTGAGGCATCATGCCGGTCTTAGTCTCCATCAGTGAGATTACTATCTTGGCTACAAGGCACTCACAGAGACATCACACCATGCGTGGAGACTTCATTGTTTCTCATTTGTACTAGAAACCCATGCACAGGTTCCCATATCACTCTGACCCTGCCCTTTTCATTGTGCCATCAAATATACAAAACTCCCTAAGTTCATCCTGTGTAGTGTCCAGCCTGTTTATGGAAACCCAGATCCCAAAAGGAAAGTCAAGATGGTGGTCTTCCTTTTCTTTCCTGTGTTTGCCTTAGATAAGTCCAAATTCTGGTAATAGGACAGGAGGGCATTGCATGGGATGGGAGAGAAGGCTTCTAGCAAGGGGTCATTTTGTGGATAGAAAGAATCTGAGGTGAAGACTATTCTCTGGCTTGTCCTAGAAGGCAATCACCTCTAGGTGAGAGGGGGTGGTGGTAGTTTAATAATGACAATGACAGGAGATATATTTTACCTGCAGGAGTAAGAAGCCAGCTGAGAGGACCTGAGGCAGAAGAAGAACATGGGAGAAGGAAAGTGCTCAGAAAGCCACTCCTGCTGAGCTTAGAGCAGATGCCTTCCTTGGACTTCAGCAAATTTCCCTTATCATTCTCACCTCTTGATTCTGGGATTTCAGTTTCTTTTTGTTGAAAGCAACCTAAATGTGTCTTGAAATGGCTGATTGCTTTGCAGTCTCCCTTACCAACCTGACTGCAGTGAGTGGTGGAGACTGCAGATGGAGAAAGCGGCATCCAGTGGGGACAGAGCTGAAGTCAGATCATGAAAGGCCATAATGGCTACCGAAACAAGATGGGCTGGGAAAGTTTTAAACAGGAGAATGACAAGATCAGATATGTTTTGAAAGATGGCTCTGGCTTCAAGAAAGAGAGGGGTTTGGTGGCAGAGAAATGAATCAAGGGGTAAAGAATTGTTGAATCTCAAGATAGAAATCCTGAGGTGTTGCACTGGTAGGCAGGGAAAGAGATTCCTCTAGAGAGTCTAAGGAGGCTCAAAGGAATGCAGACAAGAGCTCTTTGGAGGCCAGGAGAGAAGTCTGTTGGGAGAAGGAAGATGTGGCCATACGTGGCAAATGCTGCAGAGAGGGCCTGGTCTGTGGACCATAGAGCTGCCATCATATTCACCAAGAAGATGTCACAGGACAGCATCAGAGGAAGAACTGAGGCCGCCAGATTGCCATGATGTAGAAAGAGGCTGGCAGCCAGATAGGCCTCTCTTAGGCTCACACTTAGGAAGGTTCAGGGGCAAAGGTAGAGGTCTTCCTGTTGGCGCTGGTTGTCCAGAGATGAGGGGAGGTGTGAGCGTGTTCAAAACTGCAGCAAAGGTTTGGGAAGAGGCGAAGATGACAAGGTATTTTTGGAGAATGAAGATGACACCAAAAGTGTTTCTAAGACCTCTGGGATGCCACACTCTCTGCTCCTCCTTGGGGGAGCCACTTGACCATGCTGTGGTCTGTGTCTTCTAAAATTTGCATGTTGAAATAATTGACAATATGATGGTATCAAGAGGCAGGGAGGGCTGTAGGAGATGATTAAGTGATAAAGATGGAGTCTCAAGGGTGGAATTAGGAAGCGGATTGCTCTGTTCTCTTCTGCCACGTGAGGACACAGCATTCTTCCCCTTCTGCCATGTGAGGACTCAGCTAGAAATCCCATGCTAGACACTAAATGCCAGTATCTTCACCTTGCACACCCCTGCCCCCAGAACTGAGAGAAATAGATGTCTGTTGTCTAGAAATTACTCAGTCTGTGGTGTTTTGTTAGCACAAGCAGACTGAGACAGCCTACAACCTACCAATGTGTCTCTCCTCCAGGTACTGGAAGCAGAGCAGCTGCAGGGAGCAGGAGCTGTGAGGGTAAGCCAGGCCCCCTGGTGTGAGCAGGCGCCAGGTCTTGATTGAAAGGCTTGTGCACAAGCATGCTGGAGCCCAGCTGGCCTGCGTGGCGGTGGCAGGGACTTGTTTAGCCATCACCCCTGTATCCTTTCTGGCCCCAGAACTATCCTGGGTACATTTCTCCGTGTTAGATCCCAGCTGATATCTCCTGCCCCCAAAATGAAAATCCCTTGATATATACAGTGGGAGATCTATGGTTTCCTGTCACCAATTTTGATTGACCAGCCTCAAGGCCTGGAATTCTTCTTCTAAGAAAATCGGAAATAAATTTTCTAAAGAAAATTGGAAATAAAAATATACTGTATTTTAAAAAAGAAAAGAGATAGATGAAGCAGAGGTAACTAGAAAAGAGGCCCCAAAGCCTAGTCACCTCTTAAAGGCCCTATCTCTGAAAACTGTCTTGTCGGTAGCACTTGATTTTGGAGGGAGTCCATGCAAATGTAGCCAGTATATGTAAAGAGCTCCCACAACTCAGTGATTTAACACAAGTAACCAAATTAAAAAAGAAGCAAAAGTGGACCAGGGATTTAGCTCAGTGGTGCCACCGCCTGCCTCGCAAGTGCAAGGTCCCGAGTTCGATCTCTGGTACCAAAAAAAAACAAAAACAAGATAAGCAAATGGCCAGTAAGCACCTCAGCCATTAGGGAAACACAAACCCACAATGAGATACCACTTTATACCCACTAGTATGGCAGAGTCAAAAAAAATAACAAATGTTGGCAAGGATGTGTTGAAACTCCTACACCACTAGTGGGGCCGGAACATGGTATAGCTGCTTTGGGAAGGAGTCAGGCAGATCCTCAAAACCTTAAACACAGAGGTACCAGGGCTGGGGATTTAGCTCAGTGGTTCCACCACCTGCCTTGCAAGGTCCTGAGTTTGATCCCCGGTACCAAGAAAAAAAAAAAACTACAGAGGCACCACATGAGCTAGCAGTTCCACTCCTAGGCATGTTCCCAGCCAAAATGAAAGCATGTGTGCATGCAAAACTTCTTCATATGAACTCAGAAGTGAAAACTATAAAATGTCCATCTACTGATAAAGAAACTTGCATGCAAGTTTACATGTATGCAATGGAACACTATTCAGTAATAAATAGGAATGAAGAATTAACACATGCTACAATATAGGTGAAGCTCTGAAAACAATATGTGAAGTAAAAGAAGTCAGACACAAAAGAACAGATATTGTATGATTCCTTTAATTTGAAATGTCCAGAATAGGCCAATCTATAGAGATTGAAAGTAGATTAGTGGTTGCCTGGGGTCATTGAATTTGGCAGGAGATGAAGGGGTGGAATAATATAGGGGGGTGGAAATGACCACTAACAGAAACAGGATTTCTTTTGGGGTGATGAAAATGTTTTGGCACTAGATACAGGTTGTGGTTACACAAAACTGTGTACATGCTAAAAGCCACTGGACTATACAGTTTAAATGAGTGAGTTGTATGGTATATGAGTTATATCTTAATAAAGTTGTTATTTTAAAAATAATGACTGGTCTATTAACAGTTGCCTTTCTCAGATATACACAAATAGGCAATTCAATGGCCTGAAATATAATGAATCTTCTTAGGTACTACTCAGGAGGAAAGAGACAAAAGAATAGTTTCTCGTTCTGACTTTGTCATTTACTAGCTGTGTGCTTTTTTTTTTTCTTTTTTTTTTTGTACCAGGGATTGAACTCGGGTCCTTGTGCTTGCACAGCAGGCGGCGAAACCACTGAGCTAAATCCCCCGCCCCACTAGCTGTGTGCTTTTTGGCAAGTCACTTGCTTTAGGTAATTCATCTAAAAAAATAGGACACTAGAATTAAAGAAATTCTCACATACAAGAATTCTTTGATTCAGACTTAAAATGGATCTGCATATGTTCATAGGCAAATAAGAGAGTAATCATGAAAACAAAACATACTGTGTCTATCATTTTAAAAATATATAGCAATTCATAAATTGTGATCTTCTTGTATGATGAACAATTAATGTTTCACTTTTTATCATTGTGTGTCTTTCAAATCTTCTATAAGAAGCATTTGATTTTATACTTGGAAAAACACTTTTATTTTTTAAAAAAACTGTTGTGTTACATAGGTTAAAATGTGAAAATGTGATAGAAATACAGATCTGTTAAATCTATAAATACAGATTTAAGACATTTGTAATTCTCTAGTGATGTGTAGAGATATCTGAAACCCCTTGATGTTTTTAAAGTTGGGATTCTTCCATCCAGAATTGAGTTCTTTGTTTAAAGGTATTCTCGGCTGTCAAATTGAATATGGTCCTTGGCACCTAGCTTTGATTCTCATAATGTATGTGCATGTGCTGACCTAATTTACATAGACACCGAGGGAGACAGGAAGGCTGTAGTACATCTTTCCCAATAAGAGAGAAACAGAAAAATACTGAATCCTACAGTTTCATATGTGAAACTTGGTTATTTACCAAAGGTTTGGACTAAGAACCAGATGAAAGCTGTCATAAAATAATATATCCTGTGCAATCAGTGATTTACTATGAAGGACTGCATAAAGTAATAAAGATGCTTTTATTTTGGATTTCCACACCAGAAAACTATCACTGCTTGAGGTCGAGACCACTTTGATTAAACACAAACAAGGTTTTCTTTAAAGTATGTTTTGTGTGTAGTACATTTGAAATGGCATTTTATACTCTATAAGCTTGAAACTATAAATTGTGCATTAGAAGAAGTGAATAAAAATCTAGTTGAATATCTAAAGTATGATGGTGGATTTTCAGGGGACATCAGAGGTACACTTGCATGTGCCTCCAGGTGTTTGCTTGTTGTGACTGGAAACTGATTCAGAGGTCATACTGGACCTCAGGACACTCCAAGCAGTGGGCTTTCACCCTTGAAGATGAACTGTCCCTCGCAAGCATGGAGCAACCTGGGACGAACACTAGTCTCTTTGCTTGTTGCTGTGTTAGAGGCAGTCACCAGGGTGTCTCTGTGCTTGCTAATTATTTCTGGGATGGGGTTAGGAAAGGAAGAAATGCCTGTCAGTGTCAGGAACACCACTTTTTGCCTAGTTTCTTCATTGTCATTTAAATATCCTGTTGGGTAAGTATACAGACAGGAAGCAAGTTACACCAAAACCTTGCAACAACACACTGTAGAGTTTCAGATTTGCAGATGCACCCGGTGTTTGTGGAGTCAATATATATTTAGTTTTGGGGACTGCTAAACATTACTGTTTTCTCTGGGAGCAACATTCTCAATATTAAAAAAAAAAAAAAAAAAAGAATCTTTGACAATCCTGCACACACAATTGCTGCTTGGGCCTGAAACAGCAACTTAAATTATTTAGCCTCCTGCTCTATTTGGGTATCTTTCAGAAAACTAAAACCTTGTCTTCAAAGGTAAGAGATAGGAGAAATAACTGAGCAGCAGGAAATACCCTTGTGCATTTGTTTCTGCTGGGCTCTGTTAGGCTTTTCTGCTGATGAGAATCTATGTTCGCAGAAGGTGAGAGATCTGTTTAAAGGCCCACCCCTGCTGGTGCTGGAGCCCCCATGCTGGCAGCAGCCGGTGTGGGACCCCTTCCTCCAGGGCCCGACCCCTCCACATGGAAAATGGTTGAGAATAGTGCCCTTTTCCCAGGGTTAGAGTCAGAATTATTACCATTGGAGTCTTTTTTTTTTTTAACTTTGAATTTAACATTTGAAAAAATTGGTACATTTTCCTAAATTGGGACTAAAAGAATGTTGATTGGAAACATGTTAGTAGCACCACAGAACTTAGCTTCTCAACTCTTGTGCTCAGGGATCAACTAGTAGAGTTGTAGGAAGCTGGTGTTTTGGGAGTGGTGTAGTAAATACTTTTAATTTTACTGACAAAATTGTAAATGATACTCTTGGTTTGTAATATAGAGTAAAGCAGGCCTTTTAATAGTCTCAGACGAAACATTCTGGAATAGGAAGCTGGGAGGGTGTGAAGGGGGCGTTTAGAGTTTCCTCTCTGAAGTTCCTGAGCTGGCTTCTGAGGTGCAGAAGAATGATTCCCAGCCGCCCCCGTAGCTCCAGGCTCCCTCCCTCCTCTCCTGGACGAAGGCAATGGCTTCCACATTCTTCGGCTAAAAGGATCTCTCCAACCAGCTTGTGCTTTATGCCTCCAACCAGCTGCAGGTAATAATTGTGTGTCCTCACTTTAACACAATGAATGGCGCTATTGCTTAAACAAATGGCAGAGTATTTTCTTTGAGCTTTCTTTTAGGATTTCAAAACCCTGATGGAATTTAAGAGAATATAAAAGCAAACACGGGGAGAAATGTACTACATTTTGCTATTGTGATTTCAGGAAGACAGTTAAAGAGCACATTGATGAGTTTGTTAATGAACTTTGTTTAAGACATACTACACCTTAAAATCCTGCTAAAATTAGAGAAAGATCCAGATGTCGTACTTCAAAACAAAATCCCCAGCAGCCTAGTTTCTCATCACTGTTTCAGCTTTATTTTTCCTTTCCTTTTTTCCTTACAGTGTCAGGAAACTTATTTTGGTAGCAATGTGCACATTTTCGAGCAAACCATTTGAAACTATTTGTATAAAACTTGAACGTAATAAGCTTGGGGCAGCATTGTGCCTTATTTGGATTGCAGTTGCTCACCCTTTTCAAGTGGCATTAGTGAACTCCAGCTTTAAAGGCTTAATGAACATGCGCATAATACTCACCAGGCAAGGCAATCTTGTCAGAAACTGCAATTTGGGCTAAAAACAGCATTTTTGTATATTTGATTTGCTAATTCCCCAGAATTAGGTAAATGGTTGCTGGTCATATTGATTTATGTTAGTATCATGTGAAAATATCATTTGGCCTACCATGTTTGAGACATCTTAGCTTGATCTGTATCTGGGTTTTTTCAAACACTAAAAAAAAAGCCTCAATGTCCTTTGGCCATGTGAAGACTTATCTTTCCTTCATTTTATTCAAATAACATGAAGCTACAGATGTATGTGGCAGTATCATAACACATATGCAGACATATGTGTATTTTTTAGGTATATTTATAATTGGATTTTAATAACATCCTCTTCCAGTTACAATTCTGCTTTGGTTCAATTTGCTTTAGGATTCCTCCTTTTTGTGGTAATATGATAGCAAATTGATTTGGAAAGCATTATTTAATGGTCTGTGGGTTGGGTACAGCGACTATCCTTGTGTTCATTCAGGGCCTTTGTAACTGAACACAGCCTGGTTTATCCTGAGAACCGCCAGTCTCCACAGGAAAGAATGGCTCCTGACATTTGTAGAGTTAAAATATAGGATTAATGATCAGCTTTTAATGTGCAAATTAAGTATTCAGTATGAGTATTCAGCTTTCCTTTTACCCATCTTATTTAACCCAAATTCTCAGTCGAAGTGCAGGTTGAGTCTCTGCCTCAACCAACCGGGTTCATAGTAAGATGAGATTTCTAGCTAGATTTATAGGATAAAATAAAGAATTACAAGGAAGAATACTTGGGAAAGTGGCATATTTGTATTTCCACTGAAATGCCATCAAGATTTCAAAGAAGTTAATGATTAACTTTAAAAACTACAAGGCCTGGATCCCAGTTTAAAAAATAAAAAAGCTGCTGGGTGGCCGAGCAAGCTGCGTGCATTTCCCCCTCCTCAGTGTTATGTACTGACCACGAAAGGGGCAATCTAGGGTTTCACGCTCTAGCAAGAACAGATAGTCTTGTTCAGAGCAAACCTGGGAAACGGGCTTTGCCCTGAAAACCACAGTGCAGTTGCCTGCTTTCCTTAAGTGCTTACTCACTTGTTTTCTTAGTCAGTAGATCTTGAAAATTATATCATTTTTCATCCATGGCAACCTATCTAGAAGCTACTTATAAACATCATGTTATAAATGGCTAAAAACTATCATATATTTTTGTAACTGGAGAAAAACATTTAAAAGCATAACATTACAAAGAGCTTTGTGTCTGTTGTGTCTGCAAAGAGATGGGACATTTATTTTGCAGAACTCTGTGCATTGCTGTGTTTCAGAACTGACATTTCTCATGCTAAATAAAGTCCCTTTCTTTAAAAAAAATTATTTACCATACTCAAATAGCTTCCTTTCTGCTGTCTTGCTGGGTTTTATATTTCTTTGGTCATTTTATTTATTTTGTGGAACAGGATTGATTTGTAAGGTTTTCTTTTTCATTTTTATATTGTTTAAAGTTATTCTTCGGGCTGAGTAACATGGGTTTCCTAGGCACACGCATCCTGGAACAACAGCCTGCAAGGAGGCCTGGCTGAACCACCTCCCAAGTCCAGTGGTGTGAACACAGCTCCTGCCAGCAGTGAGGGAGGTGCTATGAAAGGCATGCTGTATAGTCTTTCGAACACTCCCCTCTCTTGCAGCCCGCAAAGTATTTGCATCATTCTTCATATCATAGTGCACAGGCTAACAGGAAAAGTACAATTAAAGAACTTGGGAACTTTGGTCATAACAAACTTCCTCTAAATGGCTCCCAGTGGATTGCTTTTGTTATTTCAATAACAACGCCAATTTAAAAGGATGCCACTCACCTCTATCAAGTCATGCCATATATTGTTGATAGCTTTTGAGAAACATAAGCCATATATAAATTAAACTTAGAGATCCTCTTTTCAGTGCAGACAGACATGGAGGAGGCCAAGGTTTTATAGAAGTAAATTTTAATGGGTATGCCCCTTATGAAGAGGGGTAGGTTATTAACACTATGGCCGCATAAGGACCTTCCAATAACATCCTTGATTCTAGCCAGTAAACACTAAAGTCTCAGTCTCTCTCTCTCTCTCTCTCTCTCTCTCTCTCTCTCTGCTGGGGATGGAATCCAGGGCCTAGCTTATGCTAGGCAAGTACACTTAGACTGAGCTACATCTCCAGCCTCTAAAGTCACTTTTAATGAACACCCACCCAACATTTGATGTGTGTCTCCTAATAGTGATGGAGGTGTGCTCGCTTCAGCAGCACATATACTAAAACAGTGATGGAGGGCTCAAGAGTGGGAGGAAGTGGAGGGATTGAGCAAAACCGATTTGGGGACATGGAACCAGAAAAGATTCTATGGCATGCCGGGGGCCGCCCCTCTGCAGAGCTGTGGCTCTTGGCCTCCAGCTGAACTTGCTGCCTTTCCAGGCTCAGCACCTCTTTGGGCCAAGAGGCCTCTTGCCTTCTCGGGGTGGGGGGAATCCAGACTCTGGTTCTTCCTTTTTCCTTTTGTTTGGAAAGCAAGCAAAGTCATTGCTGGAACTCTAGACCTAGGAGCCTGTGAAAAGTGATAGAGACCACACGATGGACAGAATCACTACCAGACATCCTGTTAATTTGATGGAGACCATTTATAAAAATGACATTTTTTGTAATACTGCAAATAATTATTCTGTAACAGCCACAATGACAACAACTGGCAAAATTATGGCACATCTATCTCCTTCATTGATATTCTTATTTTCTGTAGTTCATATCTCATATTAGAAAACTAAAATAAATAAGGGTGGAGGGGGTGAAGGAAGGGCAGGGGAATGGGAAAAAAATAAGAACCAAGATACATCATGTAAAGGTACAAGATCCCAATGATGAATGTAACTGTATTGTATACCTGAAATGTACCAATAAACTTAATGGAAAAAAAAAGAAAACTAAAATAGAGATGGGACCTAGGTTCCTAGAAAACAGATGTTTCAGTTGTGTAATATTGTATAGATGAATATTTGTCAAATATCATTAATTTTAACAATCCTTTTTGCATCTGACTTCTCCCTCAAAGCTTGACTGGTGGTCACTTGCACTGATATTATGGTCTGTCAGCAACCCTTCCCAGAGAGGGGTCCCTGTTCTTATAAATGAGTCTCCAGGAGGGCCAATTCTGCACCCACAGAAGTCCTAAAATGACTTGAGTGGTCTCTATTGTAAAAAGACCACATCTTTCATATAGGCGTGACATGTGAATTGAAAATCTGCATCAAGACAAATCCGCAAAGTCTTCTAAGGCCAGATTTTCTTGAAAGAGTAAGCTAAATATATTAAATTTAGAAAAAGAATCTCAAGTTGACTTTAGCGTTTTCTTAATTGTGATTTTTGTTACCTGGAAACAACTTCTAAGGGAAGTTAAAAACATCTTTTAAACTTAGGTGGGAAATGATGGTAGAAAACAATCTTCAATGATAAAAAGAAGTCCTGCTTTTAAGAAACATCTCTGGTATCTGTAATTCTATTGAATAAATAGCAAAACTATTTAACAACTGTCAAGACTGACAAATTGATACAATTTTTAAAAGTCATCGAAAGGCCTGATTTAAGGCACCTTAAGCTATTATATAGGTGTTCTATTGATGTTAGGTTGTTCCAAACAGCTTTGGAGTTTTCAAACATTAAAGTAACACAATTGAAATGTTGATGATAATATGCACACATGTGGCAGAACTCAATTATGTTTTGCAAGAAAAGAGACTGAGGTATGCCACAAAAATTGAGTAAGTAGGATAAATTCAATTTCCCAATCAGTGTCATGGTTCATACCTCAGACAATCACCACCATACATTTGCCACAATAGCAAAATAAATTAATACCTTAATACTTCATTATGCAATTTTTGCATTTAGGAAACCTTGGTAGGTTGCCTATCTAAAAAATACTGTTCTTTATTTTTTTATTTTTATTTTATTATTTTTTCTTGGTACCAGGGATCAAACTCAAAACTTTGCACTTGAGAGGCAGGCAGCGGAACCACTGAGCTAAATCCCTGGCCCCAAATACTGTTCTTTAAATGAAAATTTCCATTTACTTCTGCTATCAAATATTTATGTCTTCCAATATTTTTTATGTCTCTTGGAGACTGATCAGAAGTTCTTTAACCAAAACCAAATGTACCATTAGAAAGACAAAGAAAAGACACAAGTGACACTGAGAAAAGCAAACTTGGAATCCTGTTTATCTGATACTCAGGAGGTTGCGTGGGCAGTTTTCTTATTTCAGAAAAAATAACATGAACTTAATTAATTCATTAATTCCTGGAGAAATGACCCCAGCACATGGCATCTTACAGTGTGGGTAAGAGACTGATTATGATTCACCCCACACATGGAGTGGAAGGGAGAGATGCTCAGGCTTCCCGCCCATCCTGCCTGGTGTTAGTCTCTTGACTGTGCTGCAGTTTTCTCTATATAACAATAAGACCCTGGTCTGGAGAATGGAACCTCCCACGTTTCCACTAAGGACAGCTCACATGCCATTTGGACTTGCCAGACGCAGTGTTTTCTGTGAGTAATATGTCCGCTGTGTCTTTAAAAGAACCACCGTGTCAGCTTTCATCTAGCTGTTTGCACTTTTACCTGTAACCTGATTGTGGGCAGGAAAGGAGAACTCAGGCATCCCTCCCCTCACTCTGTTACCAATAGCATTTGTTTAGTTAGTAATTCTATCTCAGCCGGGACTTTTCCCATTTGCTGGGTTTGTTGCACTCTGTGCATAGCTCCATCTCCATGGCAATGGGAAAACACGATGCTGGGGATTGGAGAGGGGGCGAGGGAGCCATGAAACACTACCCTCTTCTCTGGCCTCCTGGGAGGGGCTGGGCTAATTTATATGTCAAGTTAAGGGATGTTGGGACTCAGAGATCAAAGAAGGTCAAAGGGGGCTCTTGGAATGGGAGATATTTATTGTGTTTAATATAAATACAAATGTGTCCAAGAAGAGAAATTGAAACTTTAAAAGGTTAGTAAATATAAATAGCACCTCTGAAAGTGGGTAGATTGCTAAAATTAACTGGCACTTTAAAAGGCTGTCTTAATTTAAATTGGGATAAATTAAGACAGTGACAACTTCAATTGAAATTGAAAATACAAATCACTTGAAAACATTGATTAAGATTTTTAACTATGCTTTAGGAAGACTGTAATACTTCTGGCTATAAGTGCTACAATTACCAGATGCATATTAGAAATTTCTAGTTTCATTTCTTGGCTACATATGTTTTGTTATTAAAGACATTTGTGTCATTCTATTAACCATCCGGTTAACACTATGCCGTTATATAGCATTAATTTTACAAATTGTGGTATGGAGGATGAGCATCTGTTATAAGAAGGGGCTTTGTGTTTGGGGGGGCTCCATTAGTGAAACAATTTATAAGCCTATAGTAAAACTGATATGATGGGAAATGACTTCTATTCAGCTAACTCAATTATTAGTGCTAATTGGGGCTAGGTGAAGCATGAATAATTAAAATTCACAGATAATCCAAAAAGCTCTACATAACTTCAAACTTCTCCTCCATCAAACCAATTATCAGAGGAGCTAACAAATAGGGAAAAAAATGGCTTAAATTGAATTTCCCTTCCCCAAAGATTACCACTATGCTGTCTTTTTATTGATTAATTCAGAACCAGAGCCAACGATTAACTATATCCTAGAGACTAACTTACAAATAGTCCCCAACAATTAAAAAGGGAAAGATTAGATTCCAAGACTTTGTTTATAAATCAGTTGTTTGCAGCTGAGAATGCTTTTTCTTCTAGAACAAAGTTGTTCATTGTGTTTGGCTTGTAGGGCGGCCCGCAGAGGTCACCAGTAACCTGATAACACTGGAAATATATTTAGGATTCTAAGTTCCTTAATCAGTCCCTTTTGAATCCTAAATCCTCACCCTCCAGGCCCTAAATCTCTCCCACACTTAAACCTAAGTTTCTTTTTAATTGAGGCAAAACTTTCGCAACACAAAATTAGTTCTTTTTTCAATGCTAGGGATCAAACCTGGGGCCACAATCATGCTAGCCAAGCACTCTACCAAAGAGCCACATCCCCAGTCCTGAGTTAACCATTTTAAAGCATACAATTCAGTGGTATTTAGTACATTTACAGTGTAGTGCATCTACCACCTTTGTTTAGCTCCAAATCATTTTCACAGCTCGGAAAGTGTCCCTGAGCAGTTAACTGTCCTGCTCCCCTTCCTCCAGCCCCTGGCAACACGAGTCTGCTTTCTGTCTCAACTGATTTGCTTATTTTGGATATTTCATATACGTGCAGTCGTACAACATGTGAGTCTTTGTGCGTGGCTTCTCTCATGTAGCATTATATGTTCAGAGTTCATCCATGTTGTGGCATGTGTCAGTACTGCATTCTTCTTGATGGCTGAATAACATTCTGTTGTGAGGACAGGCCACATTTGTTGATGTTTTCTCTGATTGATGGACACCTGAACTGTTTCCACCTGTGGCTACCGTGAATGATGTTCCTATGAAACCTAAGTCATGCTTAGATGCATAAGGAAATCGGGAGTGGAGGGGACAGTGGGCACATGTGTGGGAGGGAGGAACTCCTGGGGGGGGTGAGGGGGGGGCAGAGCCCATGAGGATAGTGTCCTCAAGGGAAATTTCCGACAGGGATAGCCTCGTGGAGGAAGGGGCTGAGGACAAATCAAAAACTGGGACTTCGGAGAGGAGGAACAGCTAAGGGCCACAGCCTGTGGAGGAAAACCTCCGATGGAAGTATGCCGGCTTCTGATGGGAGCAGGGCTGCAGGAGCCCAGCAGGAATCTGGTGAGTACTCTGGGCCTTCCTCCTGCCTGTGCTGAAAGCAGGGGCAGCTGCCAATTTCAATCAGAAAGCACCACTGACAGGGAATTCTGTCACCCTGATGTTAGTGTCCCATACCAGGCTGTTCATGCGTCCTGGAGAACTGCACCTGGACGAGAGCTCCAGGACCTCCTCATGCCTCTCCCACTCACTCATATGCCCTCTACCCTGCATTCTCCCTGAGACTAGGCAGAGCATTCCAGAACTTCAAAGGCAAGGCCTTCTCTTGCTCGGGTTGTGCCTAGTTGGAATTTTTCAATAACTTCTGTTGATCAGTGTTCTTCATAATAGAACAAGATGAGCTGCATAATTTCTGATTTTGCAATTTGGTCCATTTTTATGTGTTAAATATATTCAGAGTCTGTCAAGAAAATCTATACACACTTCAGGAAAAGAAAAACTTGTATAAATATTTTAATACTAAATTTTTTGAGATATCATGAGATTGACCTCTACAGTTACAAGAGGTGCTCAAAGTGGTGATCATTAGCTTCCAGACATTTGTTAGTACGATGAAGTGCTGCTTGGGTAACCTTGGTCATTGAGATTGTTGTACACGAATTTTCAATTTCTTCTCTGAGGGCTGGCAGCATAGTGGGTTTTTTGCGATATATGACATCCTCTAAGGTCCCCCATCCGAGGATAACACAATCTGTTGAAAAAAATTGTACTACTTTTCTTTTTCTGAAGTGTGTATACATTTTTTGGCAGAGTATATACATGGTTTTTTATATGTGTGTATAATATATGTAAGTACATGTATATAATATTTTGAAACAATGCATATCTATCCCCATTTATGTGCTCCATAAGCTTCATTGTGAATTCAACAAATAAAATTTGTCCAAGATCCAACCACACCAATACATTAATATATAATTTTTCTATGTTGCCTTTAAATGCTTATTATAGAATATTAAGTAATTTGCCCTTTGCACCATTTTGTCACATTTTGAGGTATTTTTATAATAAAAAGTAAATTTATGTGGCAATGTCTGTTCTTCACAGCATTAAGGACAGGGTTGTCTCGGCAAGGATAGTCCTTAGGGGACCCTATCACAAAGTCAAATTATGCAAGATGACCCAGGAAAACAAGAGCTGTCCCCTTTGGAAAGTGTATGCCTTTCAAATGGAACAAGAAAAGTGCTCATAGATACAAATGCTTTCAGGTTCCACTGGAGACTGTTCTGGAGGTCTGTAGCAGTGTAGGGATCCCAGGAGCACGGTGCTAACTGCCCCAGTCCTGGGGACGCCACTGCTGCTGCCCACCATCTGCTCCGTGGTCCATGCGGCAAAGTATTAATAGACCTACCCCACCTGCTGTCGTAGGTGGGTGGGGCCCACACAGAGATGGGTGTCTTCCTCACCTGGGCAGAGGCACCTCTGGGGCTCAGGACACTTCCTGTCTAACTTACAGATAGTTCCAGTTCCAGGTGCTAGGACTGGAGCAGGAAAACTCTTCTGGACCATCCGAGGTAAATATGAAGTCAGTGGGATGTCCAGTTCCTTGCCTCCTGCTCCTGTTCACCTGCCTCACTCCTTGGGCCTCCTATTTAGGTGACTCTGAGTCAGTATGACCTGCTTGTTCTCAGGCCAAGTCCAGCTGTCTTAGTTAATTTTCTCATTACTGAGATAAAATACTCAACACCCAAAGTTAAAGGAGAAAAGTTTTATTGTAGCTCACAGTTTGTAGAAGTTTCAGTCCATAGTTGGCTGGCTCCAACTCAGAGTGGCACATGGCAGAGGGGCCTCACGGAGGACAAGGAAGCAAAGCACTGATCAGGGAAGTAGTGAGGCAGCAAGCAAGACAGCAGCCCTCTTTCTGTCCCTTACATTCTGTCCACACTATGTGCCCTTGGGTTGGGTAGCACTCACACCCAGGAAGGGCCTTCCCATTATCCATACCCGGAATTATCCCAAACCAATCAGTGGACTAATTTAGTAATCACACACCCTTGATGCCCACATCACACACTTAAATCCAGCCACCTCTGAAAAGCACCACCTGTGACCACATGAGGCTTTGAGGGGACTTCCAGACATCAGCCATAACAGCAGCCTTCTGAGAGCTGCTGTCAAGTCACATAGCAGTGCTTACAACGTGCTGCAGATTTAAGTCATCCCCAAGTGGCCTGAGCTGGCTCAGTGTTGTTTGGTCCCTGGCTGGAGCCCTTTTCATCTCAGCAGAAGTATTGTCAGACTTCATAGGTTGGTCTCTATCTTCCTCTCATGAAGTCTCTGCAGGTGAAAAATCTAGCCACTGTTAATAGGACAGATGTTAGAGGGGAAGGAAACTGTTACTCTCCTTTCAACGCTAAATCACCTCCCTTGTTCTGGTTTTCTAGAGAAAAGTGCTCCCTCCTTGGTGAGGCCAGCCTCCTCCTGATCCCCTCACCATCTACCACGGTGCTACCAAACCTGTCCTCTGGTCACTTACCACTCCGCTCTCTACTATACTCTCGGTCAACAACGCTCAGATTCTCTCAACAGACAAAACCCCCTTATACCTGGTGAAGCCTCCTACTCAAGCCACTGTCCTGTGCCAGAGCACCACCCCCATGCCGGTAACCACCCTGGCCACTATGACACTGCCACCACCTCCATGGCCATCTCTCAACTCCATAAGCTCCTCGGAGACAGATGGTGGGCAGGACTAGGAGTGGAATGTGTACCCCACAGAGAATGTTCAATATTCAGAGGAAATGGAAGAGGAGAGAGGGAGAATGTGTGTGTGTGTGTGTGTGTGTCCACATAGCACATATTCTGAAATTCCCAAGCATGTTTTTCTAAAGTGTTCGTGTGTGTGTTTGTACATACCCTTGAAATCTTGGTAGTGTTTATTTTCAAGGCAGTGGACCCACAAATGACTTGGAGTCTTTTCTTATGTCCTCCTCCATTTGGCACACTTCTTACAATGAGTATCACTGCACACGTGGCTACTTTTCATGGAAGATGTTTGTGCACCAAACACTGAGCTCAGGCCCTACATGCATTTTTCTCATTTCATCCTACAACAACTCTAGAATTAAGGATCAAAATGCTCCTGTGCTATGATGAGGAAGCCTAAGCCAGGGGCTCAGAAGTAGCCTGGAGGCAGGAATGCTTGGGTGGGGATGAATACCCACACCAATGTGACTCGCATGGAGGCTGCTTTCTGGCTGGTGCCTTCAGGAGCCGCACATAAAGAACTGAGGAAAGGGGGGAGCAGGAGGGGGAGCTATGGGACAGTATCAAGAGGGGCCTCATCCTCCCGCAGGGAACGCTGAAGCCAGAGGAGCCCCAGAGGGACCCAGTGGAGTCCAAGAGGCCAGGCCAGGCATCACACCCCCTCCGCTGCTAGTCACTAGATGTGGGCCGTGTCCAGGGAGCATACATAAGGTCAGGTGAGGCACTCCAGTTCCCAGAGAAGTCCTCAGCTGAGTACTGCCAATGGTCAGTACTTTCTACAGCTAGGGACAAAGCCGGATGACACACTACTGTGGCCATGACAAATGCCTGGCTGCTGTCTAAGATGTAGGCACCCCTCCCAAGAGTCCTTCCTAGGATACCGCTGATGGGAATGGTCCTGGGATCCACCTTCCCCTGTTCCCCAGGCTCATCTTGAGCTGTCCTGGTCCTGGGGATGGTGTATATTGGGGGGCTGAGAGTCCTCCACTAGGCCGTGAGTTCCTCCGGAAGTGATATGCTGGTCACCTTTGAGATGTCCTAAAATCTTGATCTTTCAAAAGGCTATGGGTAGCAGGCAAAGGACCTGCTCTGTGATCATTTCAAGCAAGACTTACTTCTCTGAGTGTAAATTTTTAAGGTTTAAGGGAGTTTATATTTTTAAAGCATTTGGGACAGGGCCTGACACAAAATAAGTGTTCTATAAAGACTCCATAAAATAAATTTGGTTCAAAGATGTATGAGAAAGCACGGAAACGAATCAGAAAAGCATGATTACTTGATTCATGACATGGAGAAAGTATTTTATCCTTCATTTCAGTCTATTTAACTGTAAACTAGGCATTAATAAAAATGTCATTACTGAAAGCAGGGGTGTGGAGATGTTGGTATTTTTTCAAGAACTCTCTGCTTCTCTGATCATGGAAGTGTGGAGTTGGACAGGTCACCCAGAGGCCTTTTGCTCCCTGGAAAGTTAGCATGGAAGGTAAGCAGATCCCAGGGGAACATTCATCTTCAGAATCTGCACTTGTGTTGTGGTGAGGTAGACAGTACAGACCACCATCCCCCCAGCACGAGATGAGCGAGCTTCATATGAGTGAGCGTATCCACAGGTACAGGTACATGGCCTTTCTCAGAGCCCTTCTCTCTACCCAATTGACTGTGAACCTGTTTGTTCAGGTAGCAGGACATGTTTGGGTGATACCGCATAACTTGCACCACCTGGTCTTCCCAGCCCCAGGAATACCTTTTAAAGGCAAGCAATTGTTGCTGAGCCTTTCACAGTTTTACCCTGAGACAAGGAACCATCCTCTAGTCTTAGCTAATTTGTGAAACAATTTGTATGAATTAGCTTTATTAAAGATTCATAAAACCTTCCAGGAGAACATGAACATCTAAGTGAACATATTTAATTTTTGTAGATTCAGAAAAAAAAAAACGTTAAAATTTCACATAACCCCTCACAAATGAGAGTTTTTAGAGCAATATCCATGATATTACATTGGCCATGGATAATAGTTTTGATGACTTGTTCACCTATTAAGGGTCTTTGCTGTGACTTAATCAGAGTGACATTCTAACAGGCATTATATTTGTTTTGTATTTTGCTTTTGGTGGTGGGAATTAAATCCTGGGCCTTGAATGACTAGCATTCGCTCTACCACTGAGCTACATCCATAGCCCTTTGCATTATAGATGGGCCTGTCTGCAGTGGTTACTCTATAGAGTGTTCAGCAAAAATGCACAAAACCGGTAAAAATTCAACAATTCACCAAGATTGTACCCAGTATTTATTCAGCACTGTGAATGCTTCCAAGCCAGGGACTGTAGGGTAAATGAGAACAGTGTCCCTCACTCCAAGCACTACCACAGGGAGGGAGACAGACACATACACGGGTTTGTGGAAAGTGATCTTGTAAGTTCAAGAAAGAAGCACAAGTAAACAGAGCCGGGGGATTATCTGGGAGAGTCAGGAAGACTCTTCAGGGAAGTGACTGGTCAGTCGGTCAGGCAGTTTTGTTTTCATGAACACGACTACCCATGGCCTAAGTGTCATGAAAATAACACCAAGAAGCCTGTGCCATAAGGGCCAGGCTTGGTTGCAGTGTCCAGGGCAGGAGGAAGAGGAGACACTGAGCAAGCTGTGCTGGATGATGGGATTCTGTGGGCAGCAGAAGAGAGGTCCACCGGTGAAATTCTCTCTTCCTTCCCTTTTGTTTTCTCCCACGGCTAGCCTGCCCCCTTTGGTCGATAGGGAGCCACTATTAATAAATGCCAAAGTTAGCTGGGCATGATGGTGCACACCTGTATTCCCAGCACTCTGAAAAGCTGAGGTAGGAGGATCCCAAGTTCAAGCCCAGCCTGGGCAACTTAGCATCCTAGTGAGATCCTATCTCAAAAATAAAAAATGAAAAGGGTCTGGGTCGCTCAGTGCAGAGACTCTGGGTTCAATTTTCAGTACAGCAGGAAAAAAGAAATCACCAAGTCACTGTTTCTTATATCCACACAGTGTACGTATGTAGTCCTGTGCACTATAATGTAATTTTGAGTGCTCGCTTCGGCAGCACATACACTAAAAATATAATGTAGTTTAGGGTAATTTTCAGATGTGCTAGGTGGGCTGTTGTGAAATTTCAGCAAGCCAGCCAAAACCTAAACTACCAAGTTTAGTCTCCCTTCTCCAGTCCCCGCCCTACCTGTGATGAGCTAGAATGTTCACATTCGCTTCAGCACTGCTTCTGTGTGTACTTGGGTGCACTGTGAAGAAACAGCTGCAGGGTAGACACAGCCTTAGACAAAACACCCCTGAGACACCAGGATAAATATATTAATGATCAGTGTCCTGGAGGATCATCTTAACAGACATATTCATTTGCCTGAGTGCAGATTTAGAGCGCATGAATGACACATGTTACATTTGGTGGAGTGAAGTTTAGGCACAATCACCCTCTTTTTGTTTTACCCATCTTCTAGAAAATTATACAGCAGATAAGTTAGGAGTTAAAAGAAATAATATTGAGTGAAGAAAATAGCTCCTAAAATAAATAGATATGACATTTTCAGGATATGTAGAGGAGTAGACAGTTTGACTCTTAACCCCTTTGTTACCTTTGTACCTCACATGTTGGGAGACCGAGGACAGATTCTGAGCAGGCAGAGAAAAGCGTTTTACTTGAAAACCCTCTAAAAAGATGGTGTTTGGTTTCTGCTTGTGTAGATAGACTAGTTCCTGTGCAGCCCCTGACAATGAGTGTTATTTGGTCCCAGTGATAAGCATGGAGATAAGCAACTGGACTTTCTCCCGATGGTTGTCTTCGTGAGTTTAAATAATCTCTGCTGGCACAGTACATCTCGTTTCTCTGAGGCTGGAGCAAGTTCTAGACACAATGTAGAGCGCCAGGCAGAATGTATCTCAGAGCAGCACAGAACTGGTGACAAAGTCAGGTTTAGGAATAGTTAATCCATGGAGGTACTATTTTTATTTGATTTGATATGTGGCCATCAAGTCTGCAAAGAATTGACTGGGAGCAGGAGTGCATCTCAGTGGGACACGTTGATACCCAGGCTTTGTCTGCCAATCACAGAGGCCTCATCCATCTCTGTAGGGCCAGGGACAGACCCCACTGCACGGTGTGAGGTGGGTCTCCCTGGACCCCATCTCTGTGCAGTGAGGAACAACCAGTGGGGAAGGACTGTCACTTGGGGCCCAGGGGCTTCTGCTTCAAGCAGGTCTGGTCCTGTGACTCTTTGGACCTCCCTTGTGTGACACTGTTGACGCTTACAGCTGGCTTCCTGGCTGTCTCATCTAGATGAATCTGGTTCTGCCATCACTGAATTTGTTCTTGTTACAAGAGTCTAGGGGGTGGGGCCTTTTCAGCCACAGAGCCATTCACCTCTCTGTCCCTAAGCTCAGGCATAGAAAGGTTTGGGAAGGACAGGCTGAGTCAACTGGGCTGGCTGTGTCCCTTTTCTTAAACTGTGGAGAGACCCAGAAGCCATTATTTTGTGTACACAAATGCTCTTTTATATGTAAAGATATTTCAAAAATCTTTTGTATATTAAAGAAGTTTCTAATACCCGGAAGTGGTGTCGTCTGTAATCCCAGCACTCTAAGAGGCTAAAGCAGAACGATTGAAGTTCAAGCTTAGTCTGGGAAACTTAGCCACTCAGTGAGACCCTATCTCAAAATAAAAAATAATTTTTAATTTTAAAAAATGGTCTGAGGATGTAGCTCAGTGGGAAGGCCCTGGGTTCAATCCCCAGTACCACAAAACAAAACACATTCCAATTAACTCCTTCCTCCATCCAGTGCCCTGTTTCTTCTTGTATCATGTAAAACACTGAACACATTCCAATCATCCATTCTCTTTATTAAAACTCTAGTCCAAAAGGAAGAGGAAAAACAACAGGTTGAAGAGCCATCATTTTGGTGACCGTTAAGCATTTTAAAGTATGTGCAAATTTGTTTACATGCATGAACAGTATGGGTCCCAGATGTGCAGGATGCCCACACTACAGCACACATCCACATTCAGAGCCCCTGTCAGTACTCAGGTCACTGGGTCCCATCCCAGGGCTTCTGACTTGGCAGCTCTGGAGCTGATCAGAATTTACTCTTCTGGGAAGTCCCTAGGGTTTGCAGATGCTCCTGGTCTTTGGATCATGGGAATGGAGTTCTACTGGTTTGGAGGAAAGGATTCAGTGACTGTTATGTTTAGACTACAATTCCTGTTTTATGTATTCAGAAGTGGGGCTTTTGAAAGCTGATTGGGTCAGGAGGGCCTTATACTCATCAGTGTATGATCCATAGTGCTGAGTGCACTGTGTATGTGTCTGTGGGGGTGGGGCGGCACTGAAGAGGCTCCTTCCTTCTCTGTCTGCTTTCTGGCTACCATGAGGTGAGTAGTTTTTTTCTCACATGCCTTTCCACCATGATGTTTCTGCCTGGGAGGGAGCTGACCAGGGACTGACTCCCCTGACCATGAGCCAAACTAAACCTCTCCTTCTTTAAGCTGTGGGTGTCAGGTATTATGTCCCAGCAATGGGAAATCTGATTAATACAGTGACCCTCCTGAAGAGAGTTGACACAATTACTTCTGAGGCATAGGGTGTGTGTAGCAGCTGGAGAGACAATTTAGAACTTTTCTTCTGTACTTTTTTTTTTTTCAATACTGGAGATTGAACCCAGGCCCCTCACAGGGAGCTACCTCCATAGTCCTTTTTTCTTTTTGATTTTTTATTTTGAGATAGGGTCTCAATGAATGACTAAATTGCTCAGGTTAGGCCTGAGCTTGCAATCCTCCTGCCTCAGATTCCCAGAGTGCCTAGATTATAGGCATGTGCCTCCATTCCCTAGCTAGCATTTTTAATTATAATTTTTTAAAACCCAAGTGCTACCTGGGCTCTGAGCAATGTTCCTTTCTATTTCACAGTTCCAAGTTGATGACCTGGCTATATATCTGAGGAATCATAAAATATAATCATGTGTAAACTCAGCTTAGTCTTCAGTAATCAAACACAATGCAACAAGCCAATTTGGCCCATTATTAATGATACACGTCATTGTTTGTATGATCATCAGGCAACAAGGTAAGTAAACTAGCTAGCTTATTAGGTATTTCTCTTGTTACATAGCCCAATTTCTTGGTTTATTTTTGCTTTCCTTTTGTTCCCTTAGTTCTCCAGTATTTACTATAATCAACACTGTTGTTAGCAGCACTGTCTTAGCATCATGATGCTTAATTCTCCTCATCCCCAAATCCCACAACACACACACATGTAGTAGAGTTGACACAATGACTCTCCCCTCCTAATCTCCCCGCACTGAGTGCTCAGAGCTGAGGCATCCTGGGCCTCTCTGGGCCTTCCAAACAAGAGCATGTGCTGATGAAAGCAGTGATTCAAATGAAGAGGATGGGCAAGCTCGTGCGACAGGGATGAAGACCCTGTGCATGGGCCCCTCCCTTGGTGTCAGGCCCTGTCCTCTGTCTTTGGGACAGGTGATCATGCTTAATTTCCCTAATAATCAAATGTGGTAAATAAAGCCATTACTGTTGCTTTACCGATAAAGAAACTGTCATTCCTTTGCTGCCCAGAGCTGGAAAAGGACAGAGCTGGTATTCGAGGGCCTGATGGAGCCCACCCTTTGGCACGATGCCTCAGTGCTCTGGCTGTGCCCGGCTTTCTGCTGACCCAGGTATCATGGGAGGGCCTGGTTCTTCTGCCGAGGCAGCCTTCCTCCCTGCCCACCTCTCGGAGTGTTCTAGGCTGAACCATCGCTCAAGACCCAGGCACCATGTGTCTCTTTCACATCCAAAGGCAAAGTCCTTCTGCTACCCACCTCCTCATGTACGTCGACACCAAAGAGTGCAAACAGAGACAAAAGCCAAAGCATTCTCGATATTCACTGGAACAAACTGATGTGTGAAGCCTGATTGGAGACAGTTCACAAGCCTAAATGCTGAGACCCCTTTCTCCAGTACGTTGGTAGCCAGGGACAACTTTTATCTTTCCTTTTTTTTTTTGCTGTGCTGAGGATTAATTTTAGGGCCTTGCTCATGCTAGGCAAGGCTCTGCAAGGGGCAGCTTTCCTCTTCCAAGTGTCCACCTATTTAAGAAATACTAAGATGATGTTCTAGCTGGTGTAGTCCACACCTGTAATCCCAGCACTTCCAGAGATCTCAAGTTGGAGCAACTTAGTGACTTTGATTTTGTTGTTTTTTTTTTGGGTAACGGGGATCGAACTCGGGACCTTGTGCTTGCGAGGCAGGTGGCGACTTTGAGATTTTTTTGTCTTAAAATAAAAAACATAAGGGCTGCTGATGTAGCTTAGTGCAAAGGCTCTGAGTTCAAATCTCCAGCCTTATGTTACTTATTCTTTCTTTCCCCAGAAGTCTTTAAACTTGAGGATCACTAACAATTAAACTCTACATTCCTCACAAAACAGCACCAAGAGAGCACAAAAGTAAATGAAATCAGTCTCAACTTTGTCTCTTACCGAGTCTTTGTGGCCTTCATACCAGCAAAACGCAGCCCAACCTCTGCCTGGGGAATCCCCCTGCCCACCTCCTCATTTCCATGCTGGTTGCCATCAACCCTGGGCATGCCAAGCACCCTCCTCCTCCTCCTTGGCCTGTCTGGCTGGCTCTCTTGCCGCCTGGACTCCACACTCAGACTTTTTCTGCTTGCTAGGGATTCCTTACCTTTCAAAGGGTAGCTAAAGGATGTCTGAAGGTTCCATGTTTATCTAAGCCATGGGAAAGTGCCTGCCTTTTAGGCTCTATGGCACTTTCTTTTCCCATTAGAAAAGAGATTACTTAATTCCCTTGTCATGGCCAATTGTGCACACTCCATTTCTTGGTTCTGGGGCCAGAGTTGTCTTCTTCCCCTCTGGCCCACTTACCTGAGTTCCTTCCACAGTGGAGTCACAGTCAGTAGGGTAGACATTACTCTCCTCTTCCACCGTGGGTCTGCCCATCCTATGGGGGTCGGTGGCCAACTGAAATGTGTTTTTCTCATCTGTTTCCTTATAACTGCATGGTGGGTGTGTGTGTGTGTATTCATTCAGTCTCTCACATTTAAGCAAAAGATTTTAAAGGCAAGTGTGGCATCTTTTACTTTATATGATTCCTGAGCTGGAGAATTCTTCACTGGGTAAATGGTAGGAAATGCAGTGGTTCTTGACAGTGCAGTTTAAATCCTTGCTCATTTTGCTTCAAAATAATCATCATTTGAACTTTCTTTAATTAAAATGGAATTTTTACAGTAGACATTTTATTTTTAAATAACGAGCAAACTGGCTAGGCACAGTGACACATGCCTGAAATCCCAGCTACTTGGAAGGCTGAGGCAGGAGGATTACAAGTTTGAATCCAACCTGGCAAACTTACTGAGACATTATTTTTGGGGGTAGGGGGTACTTAGGATTGAACCCAGGGCCTTCACACAGAACAACATCTCCAGCTCCCTTTCCTCTGAGACAGAGTTTCACTTAGTTGCTATGTTGCTCAACCTGGATTCGATCGTTCAATCCTCCCACCTCAGCCTCCTGGAGAGCTGGGGTTACAGGTGTGCATACCACACTGTGCTGAGACGAAGTTTCAAAATAAAGAGTGAAAAGGGCTGGGCATGTCGCTCAGTGATACAGTGCCCCTGGGTTCAATCCCCAAAAAACAAACAAACATAAAAAACTAAAACTTCCTGAAGTCTCATGTGTATGTTCTGTGAAACTCTGCACAATCTTTGTGAGGAAAACATCTTTTGGTTAGGGCAGAGGCTGTCAAATTTCCTGAGACCCAGAGGATTTGGAAACTCGCCGAGTCAGTACACAGCATCCGTGTCCTTTCGGGAGCTGTGGCCTCTGCCTAGTGCCCATCCTGTTGGGGTTGAGGTCTTGATTCAGCGCTCACCCACACCTGAGGTATCTGTGAGATCTGATTATGCCACGAAGATCATCCACGCCCAGAAGTTGCTTCCTCCTCTTTCATTAGTATTTTTCTTCACATTCGCCCTTAATTGGGGTGATGTCTATGGACTTCCTTCCATTCTCCTAGTTAACAGATCATTGAAAATGTATCTTCCCATCCTAACATACCACAAGCTAGGGATCCTGGCTCCGTTTTCCAGCTTCCCATCTTCTGTGGTCTGATGGTCCAACCTGTTCTTTATCTAAGTTGATAAGGGTATTAGAAGGAATATGACATCTCCTGCAGCCTGCAGGTATGTGTGCTCCAAAATTGTTTTAAAACAAATATTGTCTCATAGCCAGTGATTCAAAATGAGAGCTTTTCACACACCCATCCAGTGCATAGCTGCTCTGGAAGAATCAGAGATGATGTCCCACCCAGCCAGGCTGTGCATTTTTGGGATCACCCTGGGTCCTAGCTCCTGCCAGTAGCCCCTGGCTGCTTCCCTTGGGACCACACCTCTGAGCCACCCAAGGCTCCTGTTGGCCAAACACAGCAGCCCCTTGCCCCTTGGGACTCAGACAGGAGTGGACAGCGAGGGGCTTGACCCTGGCATCTGTCTGGAGAGGTCAGAGGCCCTTACTGATCATTAAATATCTTTACCATTCCTTGACTTAGAACTTAATGTGGTACATTCTTTTTTGCTTCTTTTTTCTTTCCTTTTATTTTTTGTAGAAAATACTTTTCTGAAATTCTCACTACAGTGTAAAAATTCATACTTCATACTAAAAGCAATAGCTAAAGATTTTTAAACTTTAATACTGGGTATTGAAGCCAGGGTTACTCTACCACTGAGTTGTATCCCAACACTGCCCTCCCTTTTCTAACTGCTTTTTATTTTTTTGTTTTGAAGCAGGTTCTTGCTAAATTACCTAGGCTGGATTTTTGAGTTTGCAATGCTCCTGCCTCAGCCTCTCAAGTAGCTGGGATTACAGCACTGAGTCAGACTACAGTTTGGGATTTTTTAGAGTGTAGGTAAACCTCATCTTTTCCAATGACTTCTGAAAGAGGAAGAAAGGCTGGCTCCCCTTTCAAAAGAAAAAGGAAAATTTCTTCTTGGAAGAACCACTGTTATTGATACCAAGTGTTTTGGTCCAATCTTCCTTCCCTGCCCAACAGAACGAACGTGTTTCTGCTATAAAGTGTTTTGGGAAAAAGTTAGTGCAAGCATGTTTGAATTACTTTTTAAATGTATTTATAAATTGTGGTAAAATATAAAGCCATCCACCCCAATTCTCCCTCTCGTAGTTCCTGTTCACCTCTAATCTGCTTACTGTTTCTGTCACTCTGCCTACTCTAAATATTTCATCTAAATATGTCATGGTTAATATGACAATGTGTGATTGAAAAATACAATGTGCATTTAAATTTTTAAAATTTGTTGTAGTAAAAAAAAGCATTACCATTAATCCCTCTCAAAATACTCCCCCATTGCTTTGAACCCACTTATCCCATTGCTGTTGCCACTTTATGAAGAAGTTCTGGAAGTCCTCTTTCATTCATGTCTCTAGTCGCACTGTTATGGCTGTCTGGATGTCCTTAACTGATTCAAAACATTTACTTTTCCTGATCATTTTTAACTTGGGAGAAGAGCCAGAAGCCAGAAGTCACACAGTGCCAGATCCAGGGAATAGTGTACATGAGCACACAATGTAATGTTTTTATCAATCTGCCTTTCCATGGGATGGCACGTGGCAGTAACCTTCACTATATGTATGATCACACCTCATAAGATGCTATATAGAGAGGGGGAGGAAGAGAAATAATATATAGATAGGATAAATATATATAAACATTTTATACATATATTCATGGATTCTGTTGGCTCTGTTTCTCGGACACTGATACAAAATAGAATCATCCAGTATTTTTCTTTTTTGACTGAACTCTTAGACAGATTTCCAATACTATAACAAATATATGAGATAATGAACTTCAAAAATAGAAAAGGTTAAGCTGGGTGTGTTGGTACATGGGAGCATGAAGTGGAAGGATTGTAAGTTTGAGCCCAGACTGGGCAATCTGCTGATTTAGCAAGATACTGGTGTAAAATTAAATAAAGGAAGAGGGGCTAGGGATGTAGCTGAGTGGTAGAGCACCTGGGTGTCAATCTGAGGGGCTTTGGGGCTATTGTATTTTGGCCCACAGGTTTGGAAGGTTCGGCCCATGACGGACTGCCCCGTTGCTTTGACCTTGTGACAGCACGTGACGGCAGGAGTACAGGCAGAGCTAAGCTGCTCACCTCTGGCTAGGAAATAAGACAAAGAGAAAGAAGAAGACACTGGGGTCCCACGGTCCTCTGAGGTCATGCTCCCGTAATGGGGAGACCTCACATAAGCCCTACCTCTTAGTTACCACCATGTCCTAAGAGCACCAAGCTAGGGACCAGGTACCTTTGGGGGACATTTTGGATCTAAACTGAAGTGATAATGTTTTCAAGTCCATCCACATTGTGCCAGGTGTTGTTATGTCATTTCATGGACATAACGTATTTTGTTTATTCATTCTCAGTCTATGGGTAAGGTCTTCCCCCTTTTGTTGTTGTGAATTGTGTACCTGTGTTTGCGCCCTTGTTTCCAGTTCTTCGGGGTGGTATGCTTTATAGAGACCTGTGTCTCCCAGGTCTCCCTCCCCAGTCCCTTGTCCCTGTACCCACTTTAGGCTCCATGTAAGTAAACAACAGTGCTCTTGCTCAGGGTTCCTTTGATAGTTGTTGAAACCGGCATGACAGCTCTAATTGTATGAATCAATTTATGTGTCACATCCATTGCCAGGATAGATCACTTCACACTTCACGCCTCCCTTTGCCACTCCCTAACGTGGTGAATAGATGTGGTCAACTCTGTGTTCTTGAAAGTTAGGTTTTCGCTAAATGATCACATGTTCTTCTCATGGAAATGTACCACCCCAGTGACAAGCATCCATGCTACTGATACATTTTTAGGAAGCCATTTGTTAGTGCATGAGGCCTGCCCTGGCGTCACAGAGCCAGTCTCTCCAAGCAGAAGTTTTAGGGGCCTGTGGAACGTTACTTTCACAGGGGCACCCCAAACTCCCCAAAGGTGATGACCCTTGGAATCCACACTGGTATCAGCAAACACAAGACCACAAAGAAGACAGTCTGGCCAGTGTGTGGCAGCTTTCCTCTGAATGTGTATTCATCACATTTGTAGGCCAGAACCCTCAATTTCTGCTTGTTCAGTGATCATTAAGCCTGCGTGTGACTCTTTCTTAATTGTTGACATTCATTTTGGACATCTGGCAGGAGGGAGAGAGGGAGGCCTCTGTAGTCCCAGTGTCTGATTTGGAATCCCAACTCTACCCCTGTCTCTGGCAGACGACCGACTGCCTTCAGGCCTCAGTTTCCTCTTTGTAACACTGCAATGTTGCTGTTTTCCATTTCTTAGAGGTGCTGTGAGGAATAACAAGAGGAGCTGCTTTAAATGACAAAGCACTCAGCAAATGGTGGCATGATTTTTATAACTATAGCAAAAGAACATGGGAAGAAAAAGAGTTTATGTTCACTTTTAAGATATTGTGAGACATTATAGTGAATATATTATATGACACGTTCTTCGATTCTCTGTGTTCATTGTACATTTTCATGTAGTTTAAAAAAATCATCATATATCTGGAAATTGCTTTAGTGTAGATCCTTTTAAAGCAGAAAATAATTGAACAACACAAAATTCCATTTGTTAGGTTAAAAATGATCAAATATAAGCAATTCCATGTGGTTTAGCTGAATACTCTTATCATGCAATATTTTAGTTGGAGGTTGTAGCACCAGATAAATGATATGTCCATGATTAACACTATGTCATAAAAGCAAAGCTGCAATAATTATCAATGCCTACAGTAATTTTAAATGGTCAAATTATGCTCTATGTCATTGCATTTTAGAGCTGAAAGGTACCTAAGCGACCATTAATCTAACATTATTTTTAAGGTATGGAAATTGAATCTCAAAGAGGTTAATTACACATCTAGGTCTAGAACTCATATTTCCTGATTTCCATTTCAGTACTTTACCCCTATTCTATACAGCCGCCCTTATACAATATGCATATTGAGTAGCTTGATTGTATAAGAGTTCTAGTGTTCTGTTAAATTTGCATATAAAAGGATTGCAAGAAATCCCAGTTCTACTGTAGTGTCAATAAGACCTAAATGAAAATATTAGCTGTTAAAATATTAAACATTTGCTTAATACTTTTGCTCACCTCCTTACATGTTAGGGCACATATATTTTACAGTTGATTTGGACTGGCTGTTCTTGAATGATCTTTAAGTTCCCTTCCCTGGAATCTGCCTTCCCAGTTCCAGAAGCAATGTGGCCCACTCACCCCACTATAAAATATATGAGCAAAAATGTCACCCTGGCTCTTTGCATGGTGACCACCTTCTATCTGTAGAATAACTGGGTCTTGTTATTAGCCAGGCTGCAGGTGAGGTTGTAACCTGAGGACCACGCGGGAAGGGTTGTAAGCACTTGACACTCCAGCTTAGGAAGTGTTAGGTCTGTTGACTTGAAACCTGAGCATGTCAGTGTCATTTGCCTATGTGTGGGGGCATCCAGAACTGAAAGAACCCCTTCAACTGCAGGCAAAGGCCAAGGGCTAGACTGTCCCCAACTCCACGCAAAGACTAAAGAGCTGGGCTGTCCCCTGAGCCAGTGAATGTGCTAGTTGTAGGCACAGACATCCTGAGCCAGGAGCAGAGCTGTGGCCAGGCTCCGGGCCAAACCTAAGGTCTGTTCCTCATGGTGACAGGTGATGACGACATAACTGGTCACATCAGTGAATACAGCATCTCCCAGAGCTGGAGAATCCTCTAAGGTAAGTCAGACCAAACAGGGTGATGAAACCAGCAGCTTAAATAACAGAAGTATGAAGGGTTTGGCTTCTCGTGGGGTGAGTCTGTGGAAATCACAGAGACACACCAGGCAGCAGCACTTTGTTTGTTAGAGGATTTGATATATTTCTCAGCATATCCCTTGGCTTCATTGTTTTGATTGAGAGGATCTTTAGGGCAAGCATGGGCATCTTTCTTTCCTTTTATCCCCTATACTTACTGTACAGAGAGGTTCATGAAATGCTTGTCGACTGAATGAAAGAATTTGTGTGGGTTTCTACTAGGACTCCTGCTTTGTGACTGGGCATGGTGGACCTAAGTAACAGGAATGGAGTACTGTCATCTGCTACCAATTTGTGGACTGATGTTATTAAACATTCAGTTAGTTGGATGAAAGGGGCCCTGCAGCTGGCAAGCATTTTTGAAATTGAGTACCCTGCTGGGTGAGCAGGGCAGACCTCCGAAGCCGTTGCTGCCCATTAGCAGCTAGGTGTGAATTGGCTCATCAATTCCCTTCCCTCCTGGTGCTCCCCGTGAAAGGTCTGCCTAGTGGAGAAAAGGAAGGAAAGAACTTGGGGCTGGTGTAGGTGCAGCAAGAGGGACCGGAGCCGAGGAACATGGTGGAGACCGTGGAGATGGTCTCCAGCAAACATCCCCAGCTTTTTACAGGACCTCTCATGGTGAGCCTGAGTAGGCAGGGGCCTAAGGAGTTCCTGCCCATGTCCAGGGACATTCATTGACTTTTCCACTTAGGCAGGAGGATCGCTGCGAGTCTGAGGCCAGCCTGAACTACCTAGTGAGACCCTGTCTCAAAAACAGAAAAGAAGACATTTCCCAGAAACTGCCCAGTCGTAGATCATCTACAGAGCACTCAATAAGTGTTGAAGAGCAGCAAACTGAAAAGCATGACTGTGCAAACCAGTCCCAGCTCCCTCGCCCACCCAGGCATGGTGTTGGACCAGTAGCCCTCCTCTCTTAGACTTTTTCTTGGGCATCCGTTGCTAATCAGATGGCCAATTGCTTTGATGGAGGTTCATGTGTGTGCATGGATGTCTCTGTGTCTAGGAGTTGATGTGTGCATATCTGTATGTGCGTGTGTGTACCTGTGTGTAGGGGCAAGTCACTATGAATCAGGCTATTTAAATATCTAGGGAAATGGTCTCAAAGGTAATGTTTTGAACAGTTAAATGTGATTCAAGAAAACAGTTTTAAGAAGAAAAATAAAAGAGTGCTATGACAACTCTGGAGTTAAAAAGAGACCGTGTTTAGAAATAAGGGAGAGCATGCCCCATTTTTCTCCAGGGAAGCTGCAGGAACCTCAGACTGCGAGGAGAAGTTCAGGCAGCCTGCCAGACCTGCTGCAGCACAGCCACACTGCACACCTGGCTTCTGCATACAGCCCCCCTGTGTCCAGCAGAATCCCAGCTATGCATGCCTGGGACCATTTCTGCAGTTGGGGCAGAGGGTACAGCTCACATGCACTCTGGTCCTATTGTGCAGCATTTGATCCATGGCCTTTCTTAGGTGGCTGTAGCTAACAAATTGCAGGACATGGTAAACACAAAGGTTAATTTGAAATCATGTAGCCACTTCCAAGCCTGGTGAGGAAATCAGAGTGTGCTTTGCTCTTTATTCTGTGTCCACCTCAAAGGAGGGATTAAAATAGTGCTGCTTGTCATATTTCATTATAGATATCTCTGTGGACCCCATGGAGGCACAAGGCCTGGCACTAGGACCATTGCTGGCCTGAACGGATAACCTGACTTAGGCCTGGGGTCAGAAACAATAATTCTAGAGCAGGGAAGATGGGCCAATCCTTTCAGGGGTTCCGATCACAGAGCAAACCAGAGTGAGGTGAGGTCATGGTCTTCCTACCCCTAAAATCTTTCAGGAAAGGGAAGGAAGCTCACCAGCTACTCCCTCCACTTGGTTCCCATTATCATACTGCCCAGCAGGAGAAGCATGTTTTTCTTTTGTTTAAAATGTGCCAAGATCCAAGAACACAGAGATCTGTGGGAATGATCAGGGCGCCCTTCCCCATTTTATGCCCATCTCTCCTAATGCCTTTGCTCTTGTTGCTGGGGTGGGGGAGGAAAGAGACTAAGTACACGCACACCTCTGCATTTGTTCCCTTAATTGTCACGATTAATTGGGTTTCAGGGTGAGATGGCAGCAGGAAGGTTCAGGAAGAGGCCATCATCTGTAAAGTGGCAGGCTCGTTGTTCAGGATGTTGAATTGCATTTTCGTGCTTACTTTTTTAAGGCTTTGATTATGAATCTGATTCTTTTACATTTTTTAGGGTTTTTTTTTCTTTTTTGGTGAGATTTGTGTTAGGGAATTTTCTGTGCTGTCATCATTACTATCAATGGACCAGGGGAGGAAAGGCAGGAAGCTAAAGGTTCACTGGAAATAAATAACTAGGAGGCTGCTGCAGAAACAGGGGGATTGGGTGGTGTTGAATTTTATCTTATTCTGTCTCTCTATACTTGAGTCTCAAGTATGCTTCATATAACCATGCAATTAATCTTGACATGTACAGATTGGCCCCAATCATTAGGAAAACATACCTCAGCAAATTTCTACATGATGTTAACATACAAAGCACAGGACAGAACAGGAATTTAAATTATTAAAAATAATTCTGATGTATGTTTACAGCTTTCAGCCATTCATGGAGCCTGTGTGGCCTAACACTGCTCTGAAAGCAAGAAGAGCACTGCAAAACAAGGTTTGCATTGTGTTCATTTTCTTTGTTTATCTCTACCATCCTGTCTTTAAAGATCTTCTCAGAAAGGGTCCTGCAGTCTCCTTGGGTAATTCACTCAAAGCCCTAACATCCTCTGTCCTAGGAAATGCATCCTTGCAGCATCTAGAAATCTCTTAAGCTATTTGCTCTCCCTGGCTTGGCCTCTCTTCAGAATGGTGTTTCTCAAAGAGCGAAGTCCCCACCCTTTGCCTGCAATGCTTCATCACATCCCTTTGTAGATACTGATAGAAATTGATTCAAAAATTTGCAGCCTCTATTAATTATATACTTGAGATTTCAATAGCTGCTGAAGGAAAATTTCACTAATATGCTGTAATCAAGCAGAGTGTTGCATAAATTGTACATTTATGCAAAGCTAGGTGTATGGGACACAAGATCTGGTATGTGTTAGTGAGTGCCAGCTATGAAGCTTCAAATCCACCACCAAATCTCTTGGGTGAACTGTATGTGGTAACCAAGAGAACAAATCCTTTGAGGTTTTTCAAAAGACCAGTAGAACCTCAGGCGGGTTTCTAGGTACTAGAGAACATCTTTTTTTAAACTTTTATTTTAATGGGCATTTGAGCAAATCAAATTATGTTCCTAATATGCTAAAGCTTCTTAGAGAGATGTGAAGCCTGAAGTCATACAACTTGTGCCCTTTGCTTAGTACCTGATCCCTTCCTGTTCTCCTCCCTTCTCATGTGGAGCCAATTACATCTTCCTCTTAAGTTCATACAACACTTATATCTTCCTCCTCCAGGCAGGCAGAGCCTTCTTGTTGTAATTAATTTATTATTTTCCTTTATCCTCATCCCATTCCTAAGCCCTCCCCACCACTGGCAGTCACATTCATACATTTAATGTATACTTTTTTGGCTTATCTATTTTCTTAAGAAATTATCATCTTGTGTTGTGGTGTTTTTAATAAATGGCATTTACTGTATGTTTTCTTCTGCTTATTTTGTTCTATCGGAATGATGAGCCTGGGGTCCACTCATTCTGACAGTGTTTGTGTGTCACTGTGGCTACTAACTTCCAGGTGCCCCAGGGTCTCATCCTTTACAGAATGCCCTCTCCTTTCTTTTTTTCTTTTTTTTCTTTTTTTTGGTACCGGGGCTCGAACTCAGGTCCTTGCGCTTGTGCAGCAGGCAGCGAAGGCCTCTCCTTTCTTCCAGGCTAGATCCCATATTGCTACTGTCCTTTTAGAAGTTCCCTCTGGGAACTCATGACCACTTTCCTCAAGCAAAGTGAGAAGTGACTCAAGCAAATGACTCTGCTTAGCTGCTTTTGGGGTGGCTCTGCCAAGTGTACATACAGAATGACTCAGTAGGTTTAGGATCACTGGATGTGCATTGCAAGTAGTTTTCCCATTCCGTTTGACTTGTTTTCAATATCAATAAAAATAATAATGTGCCTGTAATACCAGTACCCTGGGAGGCTGAAGCAGTAGGATTGAAATTCCGAGCCCTGACTTGGCAATTTCACAAGACCTTGTCTTAAATTAAAAAGATGAAAAGGACTAAGGATGTAGCTCAGTGCAAAGTCTTTGGGATCAATCCCCATACCAAAACAAACAAACAAACAAACAGGCAAACAAATCCAAGCTTGACTTGGGATTTTGTCTTGATACCTGCCAAAGAAAATCTCTGTGTATTTCTTTCAGTTTAACTTACTCTTCCATAGGTTTCTTTCTTTCTTTCTTTCTTTCTTTCTTTCTTTCTTTCTTTTTGGTACAGGGATCGAACTCAGGACCTTGTGTTTTCAAGGCAGGTGGCAACACCACTGAGCTAAATCCCCGGCCCTCACAGGTTTCTTACAAGAATTCAACTTGAATTTTGATTGCTATTACACTGAATTTATATATGAATTTCCACAATTGAAAACATTTAAAATATTAAGTTATTCCACATAAAATGGGATTATTTGTATCTTCATTCATTATTCATTTTACTTTCTAACTATTCATTTTGAAATGATTTTCAATCTTATGAAAAAGTTGCAAAAATAGAACAAGAATGCCCCCCACATTCTCTCCACCTACCTCCCCAAGTGTTGCTGTCTCACACACAATACAGGGATCAAAATAGCACATGAATATGGATGTCACACTACCCAGCGACCAGCAGATGTTCTTCAGGTTTCACGTAAGTGTACCATTTATCGCTTTGCTCTAGACCAAGGCCCAACCTAGCACCATCATGACATTTAATTGTCATGTCCCTCAAGTCACCAACAGTCTGGGTCTTCTCCTCAGCATTTCTTTGCTATACATTTAACTACTTCCAGACAGAATTGAAGAAGGAAGGACCATTATTTTGTAAAATGCCTTTCTGGGAGGGTTGCTAATGTTTCCTCCTGATTACATTTAGGTTGTACATTTTTGCCAAGAGGATTACATAACCATGGTTGATAGATAAAATATATAATACCCAAATATTTTATGGGGCATACATGTACTAAAAACCTATCAAACGGGACATTTCAAACTGGGGATCTCAAACTGGGCATTTCACATTTTTATTTGACTTATCTAAAGAGTCTAGGACATACTGTTAAGTGAAATAAATAGGACACACAGGTGTAAATACCAAATAGTTTCTCTAGGGTGAGAAACTGAAAGTATAGATAAGGATTAAAATGATTAAAAAGAATAATTGATAATTTGAAATAGGAAGAAAAGTTCCAAAGGGGTAGGGGAAGTGGGAGGGGAAGGGAAAGGAAAAATTATGAGAAAAGGAAAAAATGGAAACAAAGTCTTTGTACATAGGGAGGGATGGAGGAGGGGAAGGGAGTACAGGGAATGGGAAAAACATAAGAACCAAGATACGTCACGTAAAGGTACAAGGACCCAATGATCCATTCTTTTTTTTTTTTTGGTACCGGGGATTGAACTCAGGTCCTTGCGCTTGCGCAGCAGGTGGCGAAACCACTGAGCTAAATCCCCGGCCCCACAAGCACCCAATGATAAATGTAAATGTATTGCATACCTAAAATGTACCCATAAAAGAATTTAAGAAAAAAAAAAAAAAAAAAAAGGGTCTAAGCATACATCCTGTTGTGACATATTCAGATATCATATGAAGGGATGTATGTGTCATTTTAATATCTCTCATTAACCCTGAATTGTAGGCTATAATGGTCTCCACCTGTTTTAGACTTAACTTACTATTTTCCTCTTTTTAATTAATAAGCATATTGTAGAGAGATACTTTTGAATCTATGTAAATAAACTACATTTCATCACATTTTGTCCATTAATTTTAGCACCCATTGATGATTCCTTAACATCAACAGTTGTTACAGTAGTGTTTGCAAAAGGAGGCTTTACATGTCCATCATTCCTTCTGTATTTATTGAGATTCTACTATAAGGAAGAGTTGTGCATTCTCCTCCATTGATTTTCTATTCAATTACATTTTATGATAGCATGAATGAGTGGACATTAATTTAATTGTATGGGAAAGAATCCATCACTGCCATTATTTATTGTGCAGCCCAACTTGTTCCAGATCCAGTCATGCAGATGGCTCCTGTTTAGGTCGGTACATTCTTGCTGTCTTTTGAGCCCTTCCTCACTGTCTACAGAGGGCTCCAGCTCATCCAGTGCTTTCCCTGCCCAGCCCTGGAAGCAGCCTTTTCTCCCTTCATTTTAGAGAACGTATTTAGAAACCAAAATTGGGAAACAATGATGCATTGTCTTATTTTTTTAAGTTTTGGTCCTCCTTATAAATTTTGTTCTTTAAATTTTGATTTCTACTTGGATATTGGAGGTATACAAAAAATGCTGCTTTTTGTAGAATTGTCTTATATTTAATAACATTAAAATCTCTAGCTTCTAATATGTATTTGACTTTTATTATTATTTTGTGGTACGAGGGTGGAACTTAGGGTCTCAAAAAAATTTATTTTTATTTTAAATCAGGATATCACTAAACATACACTTAAAACCCTCCTCCTCAGCCTCCTAGAGCACTGGGATTACAGGTGTGTGCCACCACACCAGGCTCCTATGACTGTTAGATAGCTGATCAAATCAAATGCATTGGGGTCTTATCTCTTTCTTTCCACTTTTTCCTCCTTCCCTTACAGTTGGCCAGAGCTATAAATACTGTGGTAAAATGTAGACATGACAGTAGGATCTTTGACTTTTCCTAAACTCAAAGATATAATTTTACTAAGTTCAGAAACTTTCCTTCTCGGATTCAAGTTGCTGAGAGAAATATTTTGTCTTTAACTCATAAATGAGTATTGAGCCCCTTTAAATACCATTTTTTACATTGTTGACTTTTTGAGATTATCACAGCTCTCCTCGTGTGTGTGGTGCTGGGGTTGGAAGCCAGGTCTCGCACGTGTTAGGTAAGTGCTCTGCCACTGAACCACACCCCTGGCCTTAACTTTTCCATTTCAGTCAATTAATGGGAGAAAGTGTCTATCTCGTCTGGTGTTTATCTGTCACCAGAATAAGTTTATCTCGGATAAAAACTCCTTGGACATTCATTATTGTTTAAATGTAATATTGTTGCTGTAGCTTGTATCTAGATGCCCCCCAAAGCCTCATGCAGTCTTTTTTGAAGGTAGCTAAACCTGGAAAGTGTGATACTAGGATTAAGGGCATGTAATTACTAAACCACTACATGTGAGTGATTGGTTTGGGACCGCCCTAATCCCAGTAGTCTGAATAAGATAAAAGGATCAGAAAAACACTGTTAAGGTCTCTTTTTACCTTTGCTACCTTGTGTGTGCCATGTTGTTTCTCCTCTATGATGCCTGTTTGACATCCCTGCCTTGGAGCCAGCCGATTAAAACTGAAACCTCTACAAACTGTGAGCTAAATAAACCTTTCCTCTTTAACTTTTAGTGCTGGGTATTTTGTCTTAGCAAAGAAAGAAAAGTAACTAACAGAACTGTCATCCCTTCCTCCTTCCCTTCTTTCCTTCTTTCCTTCCTTTCACGTACTGGGGATTAAATCCAGGGCCTTGCACATACTAGACAAACACTCTACTGCTGAGCTACATCCCTTGTAATTTTTTGTATAATATCATATGTAGGATTTTTGAGACTGTACTTTCTTTTCTTTTCTTATATTGTCTTTATCTGATTTTAGAATCAGGTTAATACTAGCTTCATAAAATTTAGCTGGGTAATTTTGTATTAATTTATATATTTTATAAAAATTTGTACTGAAGATTGAACTATTTCTTAAAAGTTTGACAGGGCACCAAGAAGCTATTTGGGTGAACAAACAAATTCAGCAATGTTGCAGAATATGAGATTAATATACAAATATAGTTGTATCACTTTATACACATCAAAATGGCTATGATTAAAGGCATAGATGCTGGGTAGTGTTGGCAAAGATAGGGAGAAATAGGAACATGCATATATGGCTGGTAGGAAAGGTTCAGCCACCTTGGCAACTTGGCAGTTTCTGAAAACATAAGCATAGGGTTATCACATGACCTATATTATGGCTTGTGTCTAGATGTCTCCCCCAAAGCCTCATGGGGTTATAGGTGGGACTTTTTCAGAGGTGGCTGGATCTAGAGTGTGTGATGCTAGGGTTAAGGGTGTGTGATTACTAAATTGGTCCACCATTGGTTTGACATAGTTCTGAGTGTGGATAACAGGAAGGCCGTCCCTATGTGTGAGTGCTACCCACCCTAAGGGTATGCAGCCTAGAAATATGAGGAACAGAAAGAGGGCTGCTGTGACTACTTGCTGCTTGCTTCCTTGCTACTTCACTGCTTTGCTGCCATCCTGCCTTTTGCCCACCATGAACTGTTTCTCCTCTGTGATGCCCCTCTGCCATACCACTGCATGTTGGAGCCAGCCAACTGTGGCCTGAAACCTTTACAAATTGTGAGCTAAATAAACCTTTTCTCCTTTAACTTCGGGTGTCAGATATTTTGTCTCAGCAACAAGAAAAGAAACTAAGACAACCCAGCAGCTGTATTTTTAGTTACTTATTCAAGAGAAATGAAAACATATGCTCACACAAAACTTTGTATATAAATGTTCATAGTATGATAATTTGAAATAGCCAGAAAGTGAAAATAACCCAAATGTTTATCAACTAATGAATGGGAAAGTAAAATGTGATATATCCACATTATACTATTTAGCAATAAAAAGAAATGAATTATGGACACATGCTACAGTATGGACACACCTTGAAAACATGCCAAGTGGAAGAAGCTAGTTACAAAAAACTACATATGATACATTATCTTTGTGAAATATCCATAATAAGCAAATCTACAGAGACAAATGTAGATTCAGGATCCCTGTGGCTGGAGGTGGAGGTGGGGTGTGCTTCTGGAGAGGAAAATGAGAAGTGGCTCTTTACGGTTTCTTTCGGGGTGGTGGAAATGTTCTAAAACTAGACTATGGTCAGTGTTGCACAACACTAAAAGTACTAAAGGCATTGAGTAGTACACTCTAAATAGGTGAACTTTCTGGTATGTAAATTGTAGCCCATAAAAGCTGGACACAATGAAAAAATGTTGGGTAGCACTTGTTTGTAAAGCCATCTTGCTTTGGAAAGGATAACATCACTTTCTTAATATCTATTGATATATTTGTTCTCCATGTTTTTCCCTGTGTTAGATTTGGCATTGTTCTTTCGTATTCACCTCTCATATTTATTAGCAGATGTTGTTCAAAATCATCTTTTAAAAATATGTTGTGCCGCTGAAATCCCCGATTCGCTCCTGAATCTTACTGCCTTCCTCTTCCTTTCTGTTCAGTCTGGCCAGAGATGTTGCTTATTGATTTGTTCCCATAACCAGCTTTTGTCTTTTTGGCTAATTTTCTTTATATTTTCGTTCTCTGATTCATTGAATTGTGCTTTATTTTCACCTTTGCTTAAGTTTTGCTGAGTTGTTCCTTTTAAAATTTCATTCTCTCCTAAATGTATTCAAGACTAGAAATTCTATACATTTCCCTCCTAAGTAGTGCTTTTATTATGTCCCATATTTTTTGCTGTGTGGTGATTTCACAATCACATAGTTTTCGATTTTTAAAAATTTAATGTTTATTTGGTAGTATGTCTTTTAGCTTCCAAGCAAAGGGACTTTTTAAAAACTATCACTGGCTGGGGATTTAGCTCAGTGGCACTGAGCCTGCCTAGCAAGCACAAGGTCCTGAGTTCAATCCTCAGTACCAAAAAAACCCCCCAAAACCAAAAAAACAAAACCCCAAAATCTATCACTATGTTGGTAATTTCTACTTTTGTCATAATGATGCTGGAGAACCTAATCTGTATGATATTGATCCATTTTTGCTTGAGTGCTTGGCCTATGTGGGCAAATTTTCACATGTGGATATAAAAATGTGTGCTTTCTCTCAGTTGAGTACAATGTTCTTTATAGCTCAAGCTTATTGATCATATTTTTTTTGCATCTAGGATACTTATGCTTGGTTTTGTCTTCTTGCTTGGTCCATCTTTAAGAAGGATGTGCTAGAACCTCCAGCTACAAGGACTGATTTTACTACTTTTCCCAGCAGTATAGTCACTGTGGCTCCCACATGTTGAGGGTGAACTCATGTTCCAGAAGTGTTTGACTGTCAGTTCTCCACCAGGATGCGATGTCATCTTCTGGCCCTTCTGGTATTTTTTTTTTTTTTTTTCGGTACCGGGGATTGAACTCCGGTCCTTGCGCTTGAACAGCAGGTGGCAAAACCACTGAGCTAAATCCCCGGCCCCCTTCTGGTATTTTTAAACTTATGTTCCCATTTATCAGATCTTAAGATTGCTCTGCCAGCTTTCTTTATCTTCATAGTTGCTGACCATAAATTTACAATCCTTTTATTTTTAAGGTACTTTGTCTTTTTGTTCTCAATGTGTTTTAAATAGTCTGTTCTCAAATACAGGTGAAAAGCATCTGCCGTGTAGTAGGTGAATTTAACCTATTTGCACATATAGTTACCCATATAAAAGAACTTTTTTCTGGTGTCTTACAGTTTTGATATGCTGAACTTCCTTCCTTTTCTTTGTTCCTGCTTTCTCTTACATAGGCCAAATATTCTTTTGCTGGTTGTACATTTTAATTTTAGATTCTTATATTTTAGAATCTATTTTAATGTTTCCTTTCCTACTGACCTTTAAACTTATCAATATCTATTTATAGATAATATATTTTAAGAAAAGTACCACCCTGTCATCTTGGGACCTTCTTCTTCTGCCCTCTTTGATGCTTATGTTGGGTAGAATTCAAATTCTGGGTTCTCTCAAATAATAGATGTTAACAAAATACTTGATTCCTCTTAGTTCACCATCTTATAGCAATTTGTTTCTCTTAACTTTAGATCTTTCTCCCAAAATATTTTACAAAAAGTAGATCTTTGTATGGCAAACCACTTGAGAGCTATGTCCCCGTATTACTTCATTACACCTTCAATTTTGTTATTGTTGTTTGACATGGGGTCTCATTGGCCTCAAACTCCTGAATCCAAGGGATCTTTCTTTTTTTTTTTTTGGACGAGGGATTGAACTCGGGACCTTGGGCTTGCGAGATAGGCAGTGGAACCACTGAGCTAAATCCCCAGCCCTCCAAGGGATCTTTCTGCTTCAGCCTCCCAAGTAGCTGGGACAGTAGGCATGCACTACCACACCTGATTTTTTGTCTTCAAATTTGAAGGACAGCTGTCTAGAGATAGTGTTCTAGGTTCAAAAATATTTGCTTTTAATATATATATATATATTTTTTTGATACCGGGGATCAAACTCGGAACCTTGCGCTTGCAAGGCAGGCGCCAGAACCACTGAGCTAAATCCCCAGCCCTACTTTTAATAATTTTAAAACACTGTTCCATTGTTTCTTGCATTCACTGTTGCAGAGAAATCGAAGGACAATCTTGTCTTGCCCTTTTGTAGGTGAGTGGCTCTTCACTCCTGGAAGCTTTTAGAATATTTTCTTTGTATTCATGGTCTTAGATTTCACTACAATAACTCTAGATATGGATCTTCTTCTTCTCCCTTTTGATCCTATGAGCCTTTTTAAAATTATATTTTATTACCTCCATTGCTTTATTTTTACATATTTTCTCCCCTAACGTCATCACTCCTCCTCGGATCCCCAATACTCTGATTTCTAGTCTCATGTCCCTTACCTTTTCTGTTACATCGTTTCTCTTTGTTCTTTCCTGTTACCTTGTGGGAAAATCTCTCAGTCTGGGGCCAGGGTTTTAGCTCAGTAGCACCACGCCTGCCTGGTAAGCACAGGGTCCTGAGTCTGATCCGTGGAAAAAAAGAAAAGTTAAAAAAAATTTCTCCGTCTGATATTTTAGCTCATTTCATTCTCCAGCTCTTTCCATCTTGCTGTTTATCCTATTTAAGTTCTGTTTTTATTGTTTGTGTCTTTTGAAAACTTAGTTTTATTTTGAATTACAATATTATAAAATGTATCAAAATAATAAATGCTGAAAGTTGTTTACAAGTGAAATGATAATTTGATGTATTAAAATCTTTTAGGTCAGAAATGAAGAGAAATGAGACCATGAAATCCAGTGTGATGTGGGCTTCGGTCCAAGTTCTATAACATTGAACACTGAATCTCTTAGGACCTTTGGATTGTAAGTGACAGGAACTCATACCACATCAGCTTAAATTAAAAATTACACAGTGGGGAGAAAGGTGGAGTGTGGGGAGGAGGGTCTGGGCATGCAGGTGAGGGTTTCCCTGTACTGGGTAACACGCTGTCTGCACCTCCAAATCCGTGGGCCCCAGGTTTGCAGTCCAAGAAGGAAAACATCTTCCCTTTGGGTGTCAGTTTGCAAGATCCTGGGGAGGCCCCTGATGGGCCACCAACCCATGTACCCTCTTCTTGGAACAGACATGATGGTGCCATCTTGACACCTTCACCAGAATTATTCGGTTGGATGAGGAGGAACAGTTATCTTACTGGGAGGGGAATGAGAATTTTACAAAGACTGTGTGGCCCAAAAGACTGTGAGATAAACAGAGGCCTAACTTTCTCTCTTCCATACAAAGCCTGTCATAGGTGGGTGGTCAGGGAGAATACCTGGCATTCTTCTGTTCTGTTTTCATAACAACATTGTTGAGCTGTAATTCATCCATTTAAAATGCACAATTCAATGGTAATGAGTATATTCAGAGTTCTGCAACATCACCACAATCTATTGTAGAGCATTTCCATCACCCCTGAAGAAGGAACCATGTATCTTAACAAGTTGCTGTGATTTATATCTAGGTGTTCCTCCAGAGCCTCATAGGTGGGGGTTTGGGAAGGTGATTAGATCATTAGCGTGTGGTTCTCAGCAGTGGACTTGTTTATAGCTAAATGTGATTTGGAAGGTGAAGTCTCAGTGGAGGGGGTGGGTCACTGGGGCATGGCCTTGGAGGGTCAATCACCCTTCCTCCTCCCTTGATCTCTCTGCTTCCCACTACCATGTCAGGAGCTGTTTCTCCTCTCCCGTGCAGACCTGCTTTGGAGCCAGCAGATGTGGACTGAAACCTCTGCAAACCGTGAGCCAAAGTAAACCTTTCCTCCTTAGAGTTGTAAGTGTTGTGTATTGTGTCTTAGTGACTAGAAAGTACTACATAGGCATTTCCCATTTGCCTCCAACCCTCTAATAACCTCCCCTCAAAAAAAATCCTTCCAAGGGCTGGGGATTTAGCTCAGTGGTGCTGGCGCCTGCCTGGCAAGTGCAAGGTCCTGAGTTTGATCCCCTATAGCAAAGGAAAAAAAATCCTTCCACGAAAATTTGTATTAATTTATTTTTCAATGACAAGAAGTAATCCAGACCTCTTTCTGACATCGTTATATTACAAAATCATTCATCATTTATCCTTTACTCCAGAAATCACCTTCATGACTGGCCCTGGCCACCTAACAGGCCTCGGGTGGGGTGCAGGTGGCTCACGAAGGTGGATGAGCAGTGTCCCCCACTAAATTTGTTGTGAGCAGAAAATGGAGGCTGCGGCTTTAGTGTCTTCTCCCTGATTCATTCCGGCAGTTGAATTAGCAAAAATTCAGCTTCCTGATTGGGTGTGGTGGTGCACATCTGTGACCCCAACACTCTGGGAGGCTGAGGCAGAAGGGTTGGAAGTTCAAGCTCCAGCCTGGCCAATTTATCAACTTATCAAGACCTTTTCTCAAAATAAAAAATAATAAAGAGCTGGGGATATAGCTCAGTGTGGAGGTTCTGGGTTCAATCCCTAGCACCAAAAGAAAAATCAGCTTGAGTCCACAGTGGCACATGAACTGGGTGTAGTCACCTTGGCCCTGGAGTACCAAGTCCGCAGCAGCCCCATTTGTAAAGTGAGCCTGTTCAGTGGCAGGATACACTTCCCCCCGTCGCCCGTATCCCTCCCCCTCCCCTCACCTCACTGGCCCACACTCTGCCCTTTCCCCCTCCTTTGATCTCCCATTGCCATGGCAGGAGGCCACTTTCTTCTGACCACTTCTTTTCCTGAAGCTGTGGGCATAGTGCCCACTGATTGTCACTGTCACTGGAAGCCCCTGACTGGTAGGAGGGTGGCAGTTCAATCTGAGGCTTCAGGAGCACTGTGGGCACTTTGGTGGCAAAACTGTCACTAGGGTTTTGAATTAGGAAGTGAATGGGCACCCCAGAGTGTAGAAAGGACTTCCGTAGAATGGTTATCACCTCAAATAGTTGTGCAATATTATAGGAATGAACAAATACGAACACAGGTTAAAGAGAGAGTCAGAATAAGATTAGCAACTTATTTAATTATGGCAGAATTAATGAAAAAGCAGACTATGAAGAGTAACAAAATCCATAAATAACAATAACTAGTGTTTATCAGGTACTGACCATTTCCCAGGCACAATTCTAACTATAGTCATTAATTGTAAAATCTTCTCAAGTGTAACTATTATTCCTATATAACAGTAGTACATACTAGGAAATCGCATGTTTGTGCATGTGTGTGTATGTGCATGTGTGTGCTTATGTGGAAATATCTAGAAGGATCATCAGCAATGATTATTTTTGCATAACCTTTACATGAGCTGGTACTCAAAGTGTCTGAATTGGCATAAACTAAAAATGAATTTCAGAGTCACAAATAAAGTTGAAGACCATGTATGGTGGCAAATTCCTGCAATCCCAGTACTCTGGGAGGCTGAAGTAGGAGGGCTGCAAGTTCAAGCCCAGCCTGGGCAACTTTGTGACTTAGCAAGACATTGTCTCAAAATAAAAAATGAAAAAGGGCTCAGCGTGAAGGCCCTGGGTTCAAACCTCAATACCAAAAGTGGCGGTAAGAGGGGAAGAAAGATGAAAAGAAAGATAGTCTTAAAGATTTCTCTTAGTGTACAACAATGATTTAATTTAAATTAGTTGAAGATAAGTAGAGGTGCAGATTTATTTCCACTGATAAAGGTCCTGGCCAACTACAATTGGTTCTGTGCACTTGTGTGTGTGCATTTGTATGTTTGTGGGTGTGTCTTTTTGTGTGCAAGCACACCTCCTTTTTGTGCCTGTTACTCACCAGGTGTGGGGTCTTGGCAACATTTGGGGTGATGAAGAGAGGATTTCTGTCCAAGCAAAGTGGTTACTGGCCATGGAGGTAGAAAGATTGGTACCAGGTCAGAAATTTTAATGACTTTATAGAGTAGTAGAGTAGCCTGTCCATCACCCAGGGTCACGTTCTGTTTGTGTTTAACAGAGCAGTGTTATCAGTGAAATTGAAAATGTAATTAAAACTTTACCAACAAAGAAAAGCCCAGGTCCTGATGGCTTCACTGCTGAATTCTACAAGACATTTAGAGATCTGTTGCCACTACTCTTTTTTTTCCTCAATGATTAGTTCTTTTAATACAATCTATTTTTATAAACCATCTCCATCTTCTGCTTTATTTCTTTTTTTTCAATGTAATTCTTTTTTAAAATTATTTTTACTTTATTGGTACAATTTAGGTGTACAATATAATGACATTCATCATTGGAAATTTGCACCTTTACATAACCTCTCTTGGTTCTTATTTTTCGCCTTTCCCCTGCCCTCCCTTCAACCCCTCCATCCCTCCCTATTTACAAAAACTTTGTCTCCATTTTTTCATTTTCTCACACTAATTCCATTCCCTTCTTTCCTTTCCCCTCCCCCTCCCACTTCCCCTTCCACTTTGCTCTTTTTCTTCCTATTCCACATTATCTAATATAACTTTTAGTCCTTATTTACCCTTTCAGTTTCTCACACTAGAGACACTATTCAGAATTTACACATATGTGTCCTGTTTACTTCACTTAAGAGTATCACTCAATGTGCATCCATTTAGCTATAAATGTCTCTAATTTTTCATTTTTTATGGCTGAGTAGTACACCATTTTATTTTTTTTAAATGACATTTTCAGGCCGGGGATTTAGCTCAGTGGTTTCACCACGTGCTGCACAAGTGCAAGGACCCTAGTTCGATCCCCAGTACCAAAAAAAAAAAAAAAAAAAAAAGACATTTTCTTTATCCAGTCTCCAGTTGATGGGCATTTGGGCTGCTTCCAAGTTTTAGCTATTACAAATTGTGCTGCTATGAACATGGGTGCACATATATCACTGTGGTATGATTCTTTTAAGTCTTTTGGGAAGATACCCAGCAGGGGAATAGCTGGGTCAAATGGGACTTCCAGTCCTAGTTCTTTGAGGTATCTCCATACTGATTTCCACAGTGCTTGCACCAGTCTACACTCCCACCAGCAGTGGAGCAGGGTTCCTCTTTCCCCACAGCCCTGCCAGCATTTGTTATTGGTTGATTTCATGGTAGCAGCCATTCTTTCTGGGGTGAGGTGGAATCTCAGCATTGTTTTCATTTGCATCTCTCAAAGGACCAGTGATGTTGAACACTTTTTCATATGTGTGTCTGCTATTTCTACTTTTTTTTCTGAGAAATGTGTGTTCATTTCAGATGCCCATTTTTGGATTGGGTCTTTAAATTTGGGAGGTCTGATTTTTTTAAAGTTCTTTATAGATTTGAGATAGTAGGCCTTTGTCTGAGGAAGAGCAGGTGAAGATTTTTTCCCACATTGTGGGTTGTCTCTTCACACTGCTGGTGGTTTCTCTTGCTATGCAGAAGTTTTTTAGTAATAAGAGATCCCACTTGTTGATTGTTTGCACTAGTTCACGGGAAACTGAGGATTTGTTCATAAAATCTTTTCCTACACCAGCATCTTCAAGAGTTCTACCTAACTTCTGTTCCAGGTGATTCACCATTTCTATTTTAATATTTAGATCCTTAATCCATTTCGATTTTAATTTAGTGCATGGTGAGAGCTATAGGTCTAGTTTTAATCTTTGGCAAAGTGAAACCCAATTTTTCCAGCACCATTTATTAAAGAGGCTATCTTTTCTCCAGTGAGGGTGTTTGGCTCCTTTATTGAAGATGAGATGACTGAGTGTGTTTGGAGTTTTTTGGGCATCTTCTAATCTGTTCCACTGGTTCTCAGGTCTGTTTCTTTGCTAGTACCATGTTGTTTTTATCAGAGTAGCTTTGTAGTATAGTTTCAAGTTGGGGATTGTGATACCTCCTGCCATGTCTCTGTTACCTAGAATTGCTTTTGCTATTCTGGGTCTCTTCTTGTTCCAAATGAATTTTTTTATTGTTTTCTCATGGCCCACGAAGTTTGCTGCAGGGATTTCAATTGGGATTGCATTGAATCTATATAGCAGTTTTGGAAGTATGGCCATTTTCACTATATTGATCCTTCCTACCCAGGAGCAGGGGATGTCTTTCCATTTTCTGATCTCATCTTCAGTCTCTCTGTTCAGAGTGCTATAGTTTTCAGAGAAGAGGTCTTTGATTTCTCTTGTTAGGTTGTTTCCTAGGTATTTCAGCTTTTTGGATGCTATTGTGAAAGGAATTGTTTGTCCTATTTCTTTGTCAGAAAGTCTATTGTTCATGTAGAGGAAAGCTATTGATTTTTGTGTGTTGACCTTGTATCCAGCTACTTTACTGAATTTAGCTATTAAGTCTAGAAGACTTTTGGTGGAGTTCTTGGGGTCTTCTGTATAGGGTATCATATCATCTGCAAATAATGATAATTTGACTTATTCAATTCCTATCTTTATTCCTTTTATTTCTTTCTCTGGTCTAATTGTCGTGGCTAATGTTTCCAGAACTATATTGAACAGGAGTGGTGATAGTGGATATCCTTGTCTTGTTCCTGATTTTAGTGTGAAGGATTTCAGTTTTTGACCATTTAGTATGATATTGGTTGTATTGGCTGTTGGTTTTTCGTAGATGGCTTTTATCAGATTGAGGTAGAGACCATCTATTCCAATTTTTGGTAGGGTTTTTATCATAAAAGCATGTTGGATTTTGGCAAATGCTTTTTCTGCATCTGTGGAGATGCTCATATGGTTTTTGTCCTTGATTCTGTTAATATAGTGTGTTACATTTATTGATTTATGTATATTAAACCATCCCTGCATCCCTGGGATGAATCCCACTTGATCAGGGTGTATGTTCTTCTTGATTACCCTCTATATTCTGTTTGCCAGTGTCTTATTGAGCATTTTTGCATCTATGTTCATTAGGGAGATTGGCCTGTAGTTCTCTTTTTCAGTTGGGTTTTTCCTGGTTTTGGAATCAAAGTAACACTTGCTTCCAGGAATGAATTTGGAAGTATTGCTTCCCTTTCAATTTCAATGAAGAGTTTAAAGAGTAGTGGCAACAAACTCCTCAATGAAATTGAAAGGGAATCAATACTCATGAATTCATTCCTGGAAGCAAGCACAGTGGTTTCACCACCTGTTGCGCAGGCGCAAGGACCCGAGTTCGATCCCCGGTACCAAAAAAAAAAAAAAATTAAAATTAAGAAAGAAAAAGAATAAAGATAGGAAAGGAGGAAGTTAAACTGTCATTTGCTGATGATATGATACTCTACATAGAAGACCCAAAAAATTCTACCAAAATACGACTAGACTTAATTGACAGATTCAGTAGAGTAGCTGGATACAAGGTAAACACTCAAAAATCAATAGCCTTCTTGTACATAAATAACAGACTCCCTGAGAGAGAAATTAAGGAAATAATTCCTTTCACAACAGCATCCAAAAAAATGAAATATCTGGGAATCAATCTAACACAGGAGACAAAAGACCTCTACACTGAAAACTATAGCACTTTGAAAAAAAAGATCAAAGAGGATATAAGAAAATGGTCATCCCTTGGTCCTGGGTAGTAAGAACCAACATAGTGAAAATGGGCATACTTCCAAAACTGCTATACAGATTCAATGCAATCCCAATTGAAATCCCAACAGTATATTTCACAGATCTGGAGAAAACAGTCCAAAAATTCATTTGGAACCAGAAGAGAGCTAGAATAGTAAAAGCAATTCTAGACAACAGAGACATGATGGGGTATCACAATCCCCAATTTGAAACTATACTACAAAGCCACTGTGATAAAAGCAGCATGGCACTGGCAAAGAAACAGACTTGAGGACCAGTGGAATACGTTAGAAGATCCAGAAACAATTCTAGACATACTCAGCTACCTCATCTTTGACAAAGGAGCCAATCATCCTCACTGGAGGAAAGATAGTCTCTTTAATAAATGGTGTTGGAAAAACTGGATTTCAACCTGCCAAAGATTAAAGCTAGACCCCATCTTTCAGGAAGCACTAAACTAAAATGGAAATGGATTAATGATCTAAATTTCGAAACAGAAACACTAAACTTGCTGGAACGTAATTTAGGTAGAACTCTTGAAGACATTGGCATAGGAAAAGATTTTATGAACAAATCCTCAGTAGCACGGGAACTTGCACAAAGAATCAACAACTGTGATCTCATCTCATTAAAAAGCTTCTGGACTGCCAGAGAAATCACCAACAGAGCTAGGAGACAACCTACAATGTGGGGAAAAAAATTTTTCCAGTTGTCCCTTAGACAAAAGTTTACTATCTTGTATATATAAAGGACTCAGAAAAATCAGGCCCCCCAAATATAAAAACCCGATTCAAAAATGGGCCTCTGAAATGAACAGACATTTCTCAGACAAACAAGTAAAAGCAGCAAATAAATATGAGAAAATGTTCAACATCTCTGGTGCAGATGAAAACAATACTGAGATTCCACCTCACTCCAGAAAGAATGGCTGCTATCAAGAAATCAACCAAGGGCCAAGGATTTAGCTCAGTGGTTTTGCCACCTGCCTTGCAAGTGCAAGGTCCCGAGTTTGATTCCCGTTACCAAAAAACAAGAAGAAATCAGCCAATAACAAATGTTGGCGGGGCTGTGGGGAGAAAAGAACCCTTCTCCACTGTTGATGGGAGTGCAGACGGGTGCAACCACTGTGGAAATCAATATAAAGGTATCTCAAAAAACTAGGATTAGAGGTCTCATTTGACCCAGCTATCCCTCTGCTGGGCATCTTCCCAAAAGAATTAAAAGAATCATACCACAGCAATACATGTGTACCCATGTTCATAGCAGCACAGTTTGTAATAGCTAAAACTTGGAAATAGCCCAAGTGCCCATTAACTGGAGACTGGATAAAAAAGATATGGTTTTTCTATAAAATGGAGTACTACTCAGCCATAAAGAATGAGAAACTAGAGACTTTATAGCTAAATGGAATTACATTGGGGCCATACTCTTAAGTGAAATAAATAGGACACACATGTGTAAATACTGAATAGTTTCTCTGGTGTGAAAAACTAAAAGTGTAAATAAGGTTCAAATGGTATAATTAATAATGTGAAATAAGAAGAAAAGATCTAAAATAGTAGGGTTAGGGCCGGGGTTTTTGCTCAGTGGTTTCACCGCTTGCTGCAAGTGTAAGGGCCTGAGTTCTATCCCCGGTACCAAAAAATAAAATTAAATAAAATAAATAAATAAATAAATAAATAGGGTAAGTGGGAAGGGTAGGGGAAAGGAAAGAAGCGAAAAGAAAAAATATGAGAAACTGAAAAAATGGAAACAGTCTTTGTAAATAGAGAAGGGTAGAGGGGGTGAAGGGAGGGCAAGGGAAGTAGGGAAAATAAGAATTAAGATACAGCATGTAAAGGTACAAGATCCCAACAATTAATGTAACTGTGCTTTACACCTGAAATGTACCAATAAACTTAATGAAAGAATGATGGGAGAAGTGTGGGCCTATTTGAGGGAGATGAATGTGTCTTTTACTGTAATGAAAGAAAAACATTCACTAACAGAGCAGTTTTCATACTCTGCACTTTGACATCTGTCACTGTGTGGCTGCCCCAGACCCATGGGGAAGGTGCAGAAGTTGTGGCATGGGACATACTCTGTGTGTCACTGTGCTGCTCTGGCCCCACTGCCTCTACCACATTTGTTCAGTGAAGTTTGGGGTTGCAGAGTTGTTTTTTTTTTCCGAGTATGGGATGTGGGACTCAAAAACAGCATTTCTAAAGCTGAAGCATGAGGATCACTTGAGCTCAGGAGTTTTTTGTTTTTGTTTTTGTTTTTTTGGTACTGGGGATCGAACTCAGGTCCTTGAGCTTGCCCAGCAGGCGGCAAAACCACTGAGCTAAATCCTGGCCCAAGCTCAGGAGTTTGAGACCAGCCTGGGCCACAACCATCAGTAGTGACATAGGGTTGGAGTTACCCAAGCTTCTTAGACTTCACCTCTCACAAAAACTTTCCTCATGTGCTGGACATGAACCTTCAGGGTTTAATGTTTGCCCTGCTCAATTTCTGTCTTGCTTTGGTACCATTGATTTCTATCCTCCTGTTCTTCCTTTTTGGAATGGGAATGTTTACCCCATGCCATTGTACATTGGCAGCATTTAACTTTCTTATTTATATTTATTTTTCTTTTTGTGGTACCAGGGATTGAACTCAGGGCCTTGCACTTATCAGGCAGGCTCAGTGCCACTGAGCCACATCCTCGGCCCCATTATCTTTTTGTCTTGACAGGGGCTCATAACTAAGAGTTTGCCTTAAGTCTCAGAAGAAACTTTGGATCCTGGACTTTTCAGCAATGCTGAAACTGTTAGGTGTCTGGCAACTCCTAGAGATGGACTAAGTGCGTTTTGTATTAAAAGATGTGAATAAGTCTTTTGGGGAACCAGGGCAGAATGTTTGTATTTAGATATTTCCCTAAAGCCTCATGCACTCAAAGATGGGGCTTTTGGCAAGAACCAAGAGAGACTATGTAAAGGTGCAAATTTCCAATGATGAATGTCATTATGTTGTATACCTAAAATGTACCAATGATTAGAATGAATAATCGATAATGTAAAATAGGAAGAAAAGGTCCAAAGGGGTAGGGGTAGTGGGAGGGGCAGGGGAAAAGAAAGAAGGGAAAGGAAAAAATGATGAGAACTGGAGAAAATGGAAATAAAGTCTTTGTAAATAGGGAAGGGTGGAGGGTGTGAAGGGAGGGCTAGGAATGGGGAAAAAATAAGAACCAAGATGCATTATGTAAAGGTACAATTCCCAATGAGACATGTAATTGTGTTGTATACCTACAGTGTACCAATAAAAGAATTTAATACAAAAAAAAAAAAAAAGATGGGGCTTTTGAAAGGTGGTTGCTGGTAAGAAATGGGGCCTGGTCTGAAGAGGCTGGCCACTGAGGCGGGACGTGGAAGGGTTTATCTCCTTTCATGATTCTACCCTTTCTCCCTCTGCTTCCTGTCTACCATGCCATGAGCAATTCTCCTCTGCCATGCCCCTGTGCCATCCCTTTCTGCCTGGAGCCAGTCTACTGTGGACTAAAACCTTTATAAATTGTGAGCCAAAATAAAGCTTTCCTCCCTTCATTTGTAGGTCATGTATTGTGTCTCAGCAATGAGAAAGTAACTGTGACAATGATTAATGATTACATAAAAATAATACTTTTAGCCAGGAGTGGTGGCACATACTTATAATCCCAACTCTCTGGGAGGCTTAGGTAGGAGATAGGGTGTTTGAGCCTGGCCTGGCCAACTTGGCAAGACTCTATCTCAAAAAAAAAACCAAAACTGAGTAAATAAATAAATAAGGCCAGATCTATAGCTCAGTGCCAAGACATGCAGTTCCATTCCAAGTACCACATAACAGACAAAACAAAACAAAAATATTTTAGGGGTTAATGTGTCAGGTGAGGATTTTCCCCAAAATGTTTTCCAAAGGTTTTTAGACAGCATAAGTCTATGAATGCACAGCTAGAACAGGTGTAACTAAAAAGACTTTGAGGGTAGTCCCCAGAAATTTTTTATATTTTCTTTAAAAATCATGGTATTTCAAATAAGGTAACCTAGGTTCGGATCCTAACTGCATGATCCTAAGTGAATCATTTGACTTGTCTAAATCTCATTTCCCTCATTTGCAAAATGAGAAAATGACTCACCTGCTGCATGGAACTTGAAATAATTCTTACAATCATGAATGCTAAAATGTATTGGCAACATGCTCTGTCAACTGCACTGTGTGGCAAACACTGCAGTGAAGCACTATTGCTGGTTTCCAATTAGGCTCCAGGCCTCCTTTCATTTGCATAGTCCTTCACCTTCAATATGTGGAGTCCGGGTAAAAGTAGTTGGTGTTTGTGTCTGTTGTCCTTAATTCTTTCCTAAAGGGAGAGACAGCAATGTCAGGTTACCTCTGAGTAATGAAAAATCAATTTGTCATTAATATGCATTTCCTTAACATTTGGGAGATGGCCTGGTAGCTAATGCTAAGGAGACAGGTGAAAATTCCCGGGGTAAATTCTTTTTTTGCCTCTCCAAACCTCCATTTCTGCATTCCTGAGGTGAACATTTTTATATCATTTTTCGCAGTTTCTAGGGGAGTGACTGAGGTGATTTATGGGCCACCTCCGGCAGATCTGCAGGCATTCCCTATCCTGAGCTCACACTGGATGGTTTCTCTCAAGCTGTTTGGTGTCAGGATGGTGTTGGCCTTCTGAGAGTTAGAATATTGTCTTCTAAATTTTCCAGAGCTGTTTAACATGTTAGGAAGCCAAAGATGCATTAGCTGGAACAATGGGTCAATTTTGGTAACCTTGAAACGCTTGAAAAAACAGTTTGCTGATTCATTTTGTTTGCTGAGTACCCAGAGTTTTAGTGTTTTTGTGCTAAAGATTTATTTAATAGCCTATCGTTTAATTAAAGGAAGGGTGCTTGTAGTCGATTTTTGCCCATTCCAAATTGCCCCTCTGCTTTCCCTACTTTGTGCAGATTGCCCTTCTTGGGGGGAAGTGCTTTTGTGCAGGCAACATTTCTTAGATGTTTTTATGCTGGAGTTTGACTTGAGGATATTTATGGCTAGGGGCTCAGGTTTCAGACTGTGGGCTGGAGGAGGTTTGACCAATCAGAAGGCAGATTTTCTTGGGTCATTTGCATCTTGCAGCCCACTTTCCAGAGGCAGGATCATGTTGGTGAAATACATCCTTGGGGGGTGTCACAGCTTTGGTTAAGATTTCCTTGTGCTCTGTAGCTGCTAGTGCAGTTCTGATGATAGCTATTTCATGAGTGCATGCTTCGCTTAGGTGGGTAGTGCTGTCAGGAGACTGTAAAATCTTGCTCATCTTGTGATCGACCTGAAGGAGACAGGGATGACAATGAATCATCTGCACTATTGTGTTATTTCGCTTATTAATACATTGATTTACGGCTTTTTGTTTTCTTTGGTGCAATGTGACATTAATACCTACAAAAGGCAAGCGTGTGCGAGAATGCTTTTAAAGCAAAACCCTTTTCTGCAAAGGTAATGATGTTCTAAAACTGGAAAAAGTGCAAACGCAGACAAAAAAAGAAAATTAAATAAGCCCTAAAGTAATTGGACTCTTCTTTTTCTTCCCAGACTTTCTGGCAGTCAAGTTTTCCCAACACATTACTTGATTGGTTCTATTATTTACCAATATTTCTAACACGGGAAGAAGTTAGTAAGTTCATGTTTACACATCACAATGCTATCTGATCATCTTCTGCTGTTCCAGATGTTGGCTTACATCATGCCCTCAGACTTAAAATGGATCTTATGTAGGGATTCATTTCAAAGCCCTGAACAAACATCCAGGCCGAGAGAGGGACTTGTGTATTGCCACAAAAACCTTGCACAAACATGCCCGTTGGGCTTGGGCACTGTGAAATTCAGGGAGCGATTCTAGCTGGGAATAATACCGAGATGTGAAATCTTATGTCATATTAATTGTTTAAAAGAAGCTATGAGCCAGACATGGTGGCGCACACCTATAATCCCAGGGTTTGGAAGGCTGAGGCAAGAGGATCATCTTGAGTTTGAGGCAAGCCGGGATACATAGTGAGTTCAAGGCCACCCTGAGCTATATAACAATGCTCTGTCTCAAAAAGAAGAGGAAGGAGAAGAAAGAGAAGAAGAAGGAGGGTGGGGGAAGAGCAGAATGGCTACAAAAGAAAAATCAAATACAATTGTAATTTGTGTCGGACATAAATAAGCAGGCGAGTTGGGAAGAATTGGTGTCTAGTGAGATGTCAGGAAAACAAAACAAAACACAAAACCCTACTGTGCCTTCCAGGTGCTAAGGGATTTGAACCAGTGCAGTTGTGGCCACTCTTACCTTCCTGCCCACTGGAGGGTGGTGAAGGTGCCAGTGGCTTCTCAACACCCACATGGCAAAAGTCAGGAGATGTTCTCTGGTGCCTTCAGGGGTAGCTTCCATAGCCTTTGGTCTGAGAAGGTATGAGTCAACCAGAACCAAATTTCACCCTTCAAACCTGTGCAAGAATCCATTTCCATTAAGCAAGAACAGGGAAGCCCTTCCCCAAGGGCACGTTTATGAGGCTCTAAAAGCTTGTCTACTCTACCAGTTGAAAGAGACTGAGTCCTTTCCCCTTTTGAACTGACTTGGGGGTTTTCCAAGCCTTCCCTTCAGGTGCTCCTCATCTGCCATGGTGCTCAGGAGAGCCCCACCCTCTCTGCCAGGAAGGTGCTGCACATTCTCTGACCTCATCCTTCTTTCCTAGCCTTTGTGACTCCAGGTAGGAAGACAGACAGTGTCTCTTCTGTTTTGTGTCTTTGGATGTGGACCTGAGTGCCACCAACTGGCGGTGGACAAGGACATGAATGCAGGGGCTGGCAATCAGCAGGGGCACTCCTCCATATGTGGAAATAGGAGCTTATACCTCTGTCTCGTTCTGGTCGCTGGAACCGACTCGCCAAGGAACGGACTCTCTCCAGTTCCAGAGAGGAGAAATCTGTACAGGGTGTTGGCATGGACCTGAATCTGTTCCAAGCTTCTCCCCCAGCTTCTGGAGGTTGCTGGTAATCCTCGACCCTCCTTGACATGAAGCATCACCCCGACTTTGGCCTCTGCTTCTCCCTGCAAGTGTGTCTGTCTCTGTGTCCAAATCTTCCCTTTGTGTAAGGACAACAGACACATGGCATTAGGTCCACCTTCATGACCTCATCTTAACTGATCATCAGCAAAGACCCTATTTTCACATGTGACATTGAGAGCTAGGACTCCAACATCTTTGGGGGAACAGAGTTCCACCTCTGATAGCTGTCAGGTGTGCTCTGAGCCTGACTTTTTGGGCATTGGCCACTGGGCACATGAATGGAGGGGAAAAACCAGTGCTGCTTTGTGGTTTGGCCTCTGATCCTTGGCCCAGGTGGTTATGCATGAGGAAGTACACTGCTGTTACTCTGAAACTGCATCCTACCACTGTCCCCAATTTCACCTCGGAGCTAAAAGTGCCCCCTTGGGTGCCATGGTGACTGAGCCTCCTGGATGGGCCACAGTGCACCCATACTGCTTTGTGTTGGAGCAGCCTTCTTGTAGAGAGAGATGTGGAGATTTACATCTGTATGTCACTCTTAATTATATTTGTCACTAAAATTGGCCAAGAGACATTTTTCTTGTTCGTAATGCCAAGGTTTGTGAATAACATCAAAGTAAGTAGATCTCGATGCCATGTTTCAATCCTTTTGCAAAGTTTGAACATGGAGAACCCCACATCTGCATGGCTGGTGTATTCTCTTTGCTGTCTTCAGCGACACCATCCTTATCTGCTTTCTGTTCTTTTCTCCAGGACTGTGCATTAGGGTGCAGGCTATGAGGCTCAGCTGTAAGTCTGGGCTCCAACACATGTTGGTGTGGCAGTGAGCTGGAACTAGAGTTGTTCCACCTTGGGGCTTCAGCATCCTCAGCCTTCACATGAAAGTAGTGATAACTTTGTCCATGACCCAGATGGCTGTGGGCATCAAAGGAGATGAAAATAGGTGGAAATAGAAATATCTGGGACAAATACACTTCCCTCCATGGTCAGGCTTCCTGAGAAATAATGCTGAGACAGCGATTTGTGTTCTGGGGAGTTACCAGGTTGTACTTCTACCAAGGATCCCATAATAAAGCACAGAGAGAGGGTGGGGTTGTGGAACTGAGGCCACTGCTGCTTCCAGGGGAGTTCTGACCTGGGGTGGCCCTTGGAGTGGTCCAGAATGAAGGCACAGGGAGGGCGTATGGGCTGTTCACTGAAGAAAGTGGAGCCTTGGGTGAGGTCCCAGCTCTACACAGTTCTATTCCAAATTCAGTGGTTTATCTCACAGACCCTTTGGGATTTCATGAAGTCAAAGTGATGTTAGAGAACTGCCCAGGATGTTCCCATGGTCACTGGCACTCTTTCATTACAACCTTCAATTAAAGAACAAGTGATTGGGCTTGGGAAAATGGCACCACAACATCAAAAGTCCTGCATCTGCACATCTAGCCATCAAGGAGACCTTTGGGGAAAATGACATGGCCTCTAGGAACTTGGCAAAAATGAGTTTTTATGAGATAGTGCAGAGAGCTGAAAGATGTCTCATTTTGCTATCGTACAGTTTTACTCAAAGAATTATGCCCAATAAAAGGAAGCCTTGAAATGTTCTTTGAGTCAAAGGATTGTGGCAAAATTGTAATTATAATTTAAATTTTATAAAAATTAAAATAAATTTATGTATATAATTAGGTTTCATTTCTTTTCAAGGTAAAAAATATCAACCAGGCTCTCTTTTTTCACTATTGACCGTGAAATTCCTGTTCTCTTTTACAGGCATTTTCCTTAGATAACCCTTTCCTGGGAACAGACATTTTCAGAGGACACAAGTCCTCTCCTGCCATCTGTGGGTCAGAGGCAGTCCCCTCAGATGTGCTATCTAGATGGGAAGATAGGACAGGCCAGAAGTGTTAACGCTGACGTTCAGAGGAAAAGCTGGTGCCCAAGTCAGCTCAGTGTTCCAGTGTACCACTACCGGTTATGGATAGATTCCTTCTCCTGAAGGTCAGAGATGGCCTCCCAAGAGTCAGCACTGCAGTGTGAGGACAGCTAGACCTGGAACAGTCAAATGAAGGGGAGGAACCTTGACATATAAAGATTTATAATTTCAGTCCCAGCTTAGAGTTTGACATTTCTTCAAATATTCCATCAAAGAAATGAGAAATGACAGCATAAAATTGTCTCTTGTTCCAAATAATGGATACCTCTAAAATAACTGCAAAGTAGTTTCTAAAAACATTAAGATTCTAGAATAAAACCAGCCAGTGAGATGAATGTGAGAGGAAATTCTCAAGACCAGGGGGCTACAGGACCATGCACTCAGTTCGCACATAAGGTGTTGGGGAAACCACGGTAAGTTCCCGGGGCCATTCACCTTCAGTATCTGTGTTTCTCTGAACGACTTGCATGTGTGAATGCAGTAGGACAGAGGGCTGTGGAGGGCACAGAGCAACATGTTAAAGTTGCCCTGATGAGTTGTGAAATTCCTCCAGCGATGGGATCAAAACCACTGTGGTAAAATTTAGGAAGTATAAAGAGGCGTGCATTTCAACAGCAGTAATATGAAACTACAAGTTTTTTTTTAAAAAAAAATAGAATTGGGGTGGGTAAGTACTTATAAATTCACCATTAAAAATTACCTTTCTTCAAAAGAAATTCAAATATTTAATTTTCCAAGGTTAACTAGAGTCTATGTGAGTAGCATAATAGAGAGAGGACACCAGAGGACAGGGGACAGGAGTCTGCTCTGCAGGTGGAGAGCAAGGCTGAGCTGAAGGTGAGATACCAAGGCGGCGAGCTTCTGAGAGAGCACACAGGCCAGGGCCTGAGAGCGGGAAGCAAGGGGCTTGGCTGACATCGAGGGCTGCATAAGCTGCACATAAGCTGTGAAGACTGACATTTGAAGGCTGGAGCAACTGGGACTCCCTTGTCACAGCAACTTGGCCCTTCTCTTTCTGGATCCTTCTTTTTTTTTTTTGTTGGTACCGGGGATTGAACTCAGGTCCTTGCACCTGCATAGCAGGTGGCAGAACCACTGAGCTAAATCCCCGGCCCTGGATCCTTCTTTTTAACGTCTAGCTCCTGTGTTTGTTGTGTGTTGCAGCCGTTATTCTAATCTGGTTAGGGTGTGAGTTATTCTGCTTTCAAGAGTCTGATGATATGAAGATCTGCAGAAGCACTTTCTACAGGGCCACTATCCAATCCACATTCAGTTTCGTTTTGTGTTGGTGACATTGGTACGTGGATCTGCACGCTCTGCAAATGTTGGCCACCGAAATTGCTTTTAAACACCCACTCCATAGAGGCTTATGATGTTCATGGTTGTGTTTCCTTAGTTTCGAGACTTTAATCAGAATGAAATGACTGCTGTTTCTGTCAGTCAGAAGAGGGCTGCTCAGGAGGTAGAGGAGGGGAATTGGCAACAAGGTGTCAGTTTAGATTTGGGACCAAGATTTTCCTCGCGGAAACACCTTTGCATGCAGCTGGTTTCAGGAGTTGAATTAGTGCCTTCTGGGGCATCATCCCAGATTTAGAGGACTGTTTTTCTATTCCTGATACATGTTTTTCTACTCTTTTTACCTGTGTGTGGCTACCTGGCCCCCTCCTGGCTCACCATTCTGTCTTTATTCTTAGCTCCTATTTCAGTCTGCTGCTCTGATCGGAAGATATAATTTGAAGAACTGTTTGGCAAAAAGAGCGGGCAACTACTTCCGTTCTTTCTGCTTTCTTGTAACTGAGCAGAAGAGCTGTGCTATACTGTTGGAAGTGATTTCAGTCTGTATCTTAATTAATCATCATGATGATTCTTAATTTATTTTTCATTTCTTGAGACAAGCTCTCTCTATGTTGCCCAGATCTTGTAACTCCTAGGCTCAAGGGCGCCTCCTGCCTCAGTTTCCCTTTGCAGCTGGGACTACAAACACACACCACCACAGCTGGCATTGAAAATTTACCTTCTGCCAAGCCTCATAGGAACAAGCAACTGCTTCTACTGGTGTGCACTGAGGATTCCCTTCCCCAGGAAACAGTAGGGAAATGTTGAGTGCCGGTCGTATCCAGGCCCCACCCTGAAGGGTTCTCCCAACTGGGCCTTTGAGGAAGCTCACAGACAAAGCCTTCCCTCCACGGTGTGGTATCACCTGACTGTGGGCTATTTGGGGGACGTGGAGGAGATGAGGAAAGGACCCCATGGCCGCTTTCCATACTGCAGGTGGGACAGGGAGCAGTTGAGTGGGGCAGATACGATTCTCTCCAGCCAGAAAACTCTGGGTGCAGAGATTTATGGACAGGGATTTGCACGACCCTGAGGTGCTCCAAGGGACTGAGCTGGCCCTTGTCTCCCTCGGTCTATAGGTGCTTCAATGGATGTCTTCTTATTCTTCCACAGAGAGAGGGAACTCCCCAGGTATTATGCCTCACCTCACCGGTGCAGTGAGTTGAGAGCCCACAGTAATATACGCCGGCTCTGTGGTACTGAGGTAGGGGTGCAGCCCACCTGCACAGGGGGAACAAGTGCAGGTCAGAGCTAGCCACCTGGGTCTGCATGCCAAGGCCAAACCCTCTATTCTTTGCAGGCCCTGTGGGACAGTGGTCCAACATACCCATTGAAGACTACCCCGTCCTACTGCGGAGCTGTTTGGTGAACAGGCCACAGGACTTCTGAGTCTGCCTTCTGCAGGTCTATACACTCACACTCCAGCAGACCAGGAGCAAATGCTGAACAATGCCATCCCCAACCTCTGTTCAATTCCTGCGGCATCAGTTTACAACTCTCTTATTAGTAAGACATATTTAAGAGGTTTTTTAAAAATTTTGTTTTGGTGTTGAGGATTGAACCCATGACTGTCACATGTCACACTGAGCAGCAACCCCAGCCCTTTATTTTGAGACAAGGTCTTGATAAGTCACCCTGGCTGGGCTTAAGCTTGTGATCCTCCTGACTCAGCCTCCCAGAGTACTGGGATCACAGCTGTGCAAAACCAAGCCTGGCCCACATAGAGAAGGTTTTAGTTTTCACTTCCTCTCTGAAAACTTCACCAATTAGAGTTCAATGGAGAAATACCTTTTTTCTTTTTTGAAAATTGTACATAGCGTATTTCTTTGCCAAAATGATAAAATAGTTTATTCTTGTGCCTGTCGTACACCTGGATGCTTCAGTGCATTTACTGAATTGCTTACCTGGTTGTTTGTATTTGCTAATGAGCTGCCGAGTAGGAGCATTTTCACTTTTTGCAGGAAATATGAAGAAGCCTTAGATTATGAAAGATAGCCGTGTTCCTAGCATCCAAGACACACAGGTCTCAATGAAACAAGCCAGTCCTCTAGTGCTTTTCCTATATAATGTTCTTGATGTCTGACTTTGGAAAACAAACTTGGCTCCTCAGCATGGCAGTAGCTGTGGGCAGTCACCACAGGCCCGGGCAGGAGCTCAAACGGCGGCGCTGCTGGAGTCCCCACACTCCATTACCCCCCACACTCAGGCCGCTTGCATTTCTGAACTTGAACTTCTCTCCTCCTTAGTCAAACTCTTCTTGTGTTGCTCTCACTTCCCTCCGCACTGCTGAGTCCATTTGGTCTTTGCTTGCTCTTGCTTCCTACACATGTCCATTCACCCTTCTCATGTGTACACGCAGTGACAGATAGAGACAAAACAGAGAGACTGCTGCATGGTGAACATCAGCCAGAGGCATCTCCCAGGAAAGGTCTGGTCTGGCTTCTTCTTCTTCTTTTTTTTTAAATTCTTTTATTGGTACATTTTAGGTATGTAATACGTTTACATGTCTCATTGGGTGCTTGTACCTGCACATGATGTATCTTGGTTCTTATTTTTTTCCCCATTACTTGTGCACCCTTCACCCCCTCCACCCTTCCTTATTTACATAGATTTCGTTTCCATTTTTTTTCTCTTCTCATCATTTTTCCTTTCCCTTTTTTCCTTTCCCCTTCCCCTCCCACCACCCCCACACCTTTGGACCTTTTCCTATTTCAAATTATCAATTATTCATTTTAATCATTTTCATCCTTATTTACACTCTCAGTTTCTCACACTAGAGAAACTATTCGGTGTTTACACATGTGTGTCCTATTTATTTCACTTAAGAGTATGGCCTCAATGTGCATCCATTTAGCTATAAATGTTTCTAGTTTCTCATTCTTTTTTTTTTTTTTTTTTTTGGTGCCGGGGATTGAACTCAGATCCTTCCACTTGCGCAGCAGGCGGCGAAACCACTGAGCTAAATCCCCGGCCAGTAGTTTCTCATTCTTTATGGCTGAGTAGTACTCCATTTTATAAAAAAAAAAAACCCACATTTTCTTTATCCAGTTTCCAGTTGATGGGCACTTGGGCTGCTTCCAAGCTTTAGCTATTACAAACTGTGCTGCTATGAACATGGACGCACATATATCACTGTGGTATGATTCTTTTAATTCTTTGGGGAAGATCCCCAGCAGGGGAATAGCGGGGTCAAATGGGACCTCTGGTCCTAGTTCTTTGAGGAATCTCCATACTGATTTCCACAGTGGTTGCACTCCCACCAGTGGTCTGGCTTCTTAGTTCTTCCAAAAGTGCACATAGACGACTGGGAGATGGCGTTGAAGATGAAGGTTGTGTCTCACCTCCTGCAGGGATGCCCTATGCTTGGCCCCATTTCGCTGTTTTCAGTGTTGTGTAGTTTGTCCTCTTAGTTCCATAGGGTTCACTTCATATATTGGCATCTGCTGTGATTTGAATGGTCCTTCCAAGATCATGTGATGAGACCCTCATTCCCAATGCAACAGTGCTGGGAGGTGGGATCTAGTAAGATGGGCTTAGGTGGCAAGGACTCTGCCCTGGTGGATGGATTCATGCCGTCATCTTGGGGGTGTGCCTGTTGCGAAAGTGAGTTTGGCTCCTTCTTGCTCTCCTGTCCTTCTGCCAAGGATGATGCTACAAGTGTCCCCTCACCAAATGCCACCCTGGGCTTCCCAGAGTCTAGGACTGTGAGAAATTAATTGTTTTCTTTATAAGTCATCTAGTCCATAGTATTTTGTTATAGCAGCACAAAACAGATGAAGACAGCGCCTAATAAGAAATAAAGATTCACATCCTGTGCTACAAAACCAAACATGCCCTTTTAGAATAGAGGATCAATAGACTTTTTTTCTAGGGACTCAAGATCCCAGAACATACAGCCTTCCCATTTATTCAAGGAACTCCTGAAAAGTTACTGAGCTTATTTGGAAATTGATGTCAGGTTAGTTCTCATATATTCTTCTTCACATGGTATTATTCTTCCCAACTCAGCCAAGCTCGGAAGAGGAATCGTTCCTGTGCTTACATGTCACTTGTTGTACTGCTCATGTGTGTGCAGAACTGAACAGAAATAACTCCACAGAGCTGCAGGAGGGGAAATGTCTACCTTGTGTTCCGACTGATAGCCAGAATATTGACATTCCTGTTCGACTTGGGTGGACATAGTCAAGTGTTTCTGTGTTGGTGACATCCAGAGAGTTTCTTAGATTCTTTATTAAGATAAAAGGAATTGTTGAGGATGCATGAAAACACACTCATTTTTATATTGTAAAATATATTTGGGCTCATTAAGGAAACAGTGATAAATGAACTGCAGTTAGCTCCCTGGAGCCTAATCCTGTCTCTGCCAGCAACAAGCTTAGTTGATTGGAAAGGTTCTCTATTGACCTTCCGGTTTCTCATCTTTTAAAGCAGGGAGGTGGAGTAGAAATGCTTTGGTGTAGCAAAGTAACATTGCATTTAGAATCAGAGCAAGTTCTCAGTATTTGTGGAATAAGTGAATGAATCTGGGTCCAAGTCATGCCTGTAGCTGCGTGTCTTATTAGGAGAAAGAAGCAAATTGCTTAATTTCTCAAGAACCTCAGCCTCTCCTGTGCGCAGTGGGAATAATAATGTCTATTTCACAAGGTGCTGGTAAGCCCTGAAGCAGGGGGTAAGGCAGAACACCAAGAGCAGTCTCACATGCAGCACACTGTGCTTGTTCAGTCAATATCAAAGGTGGCTTGACACAAAAGCATCGTGATTCTAATTCTCTATGGATTTTAATGCTTTCTCATTTTAGGACCCATGGGCTGTTGCAGATGGTCAGAGACCATTCCCAGGAAGCCAGGAACTCCATAAGCACTCCTTTTGGCTCCAAACTCTGCCCTTGGGGCAATCAGAGTTCATTCTGAGAAATCCTGTCATTCAAGTGATACCTGAGGCTTCTCTGTCATTGAGGGTGACATTACATTGTCCCCAGAGTGGTGAAAGCCATAAGATAATGCTTAGCTGCAGAGAAAATTAGAGCTACTATTTCAGAAATGCTTTGTAATTCTTGTCTGAAGTGGCAGCCAGTCAATAGCAGACTTTATTTACTATGTGGGTGATGCCCTTCCACGCATGGAGGCTGCTCTTCCTCATCCTTGCACACACCCGTCTGACATCCAAGGACTTTGCCCGAATGTGATGCTGACAATGTGGGATCCAACTCCCTCCTATGAGGTTTTCCCTTTGGAAACTCATGTGGAAATTTGCTTGTCCCCGTGGGAGTGCTGACAGGTTGTGGGGCCTGTTCCAGGCGATGAGCTGGTTAAGAGGGGTGAAGGTAGTTCTCAAGGGAGTGGGTTAGCTACCACAAGAACAGTTGTTACAAAGTGAGCTGTGCCTGTCTCTTCTGCTTCTCAACTCTGTTATGGGGCTCCCTGGAGCGCTCACCAGATGCAGCCACTAGATTGTGAACTTCCGTCTTCTAGACCAACACAAGTCTGGGTATCTTTGTTCCCTGTGAAGGCCCCTGCAGCCAGGCCTGGCTCTTGGAGCCCCATGAGGCCCGGTGACGATGCCTCAGTATCCACCTCCCATAGCTTCTGACTCCAGTCTGGCAGCCATGGCCTGGAGAAAGAGCAGAAAAGGCAGAGGCTGCTTCTAAAGCCAAGGAATGGAATTCAGAGAGAGAAGAGACAGACAGTCTCGCTGTTACAAAGTGAAAGGGTATGTGTCCAAGCATCTGTGATGCTTGTTAGGTATTTGTGCCTTTGCAAACTGAGGAACCCAGGAAAGCAAAGCAGCAGACCCTGCAGAGTTTGCACCTGGGTGTAAAGTCAAGGTGTATCTGATTTCACCGGCAAGCCACAGCCTGCAGCAGTTTTGTTAGAAAGTATCTTTGTGCCTGGCTGCTGCTAAGGCAGTTTTGAAAGCAGTGTCTGTCTATTTTTATTGGCAAATATGTTAATCTGTGGTTCTGGATGTTTTCACAGAATCTCGGCATCTTATAATTTCTTCACAGACTCTCTGCATCCAATTTCTTTACAAGATCTGCTTGGTACCTAACAATACATTGTGTCCTTTAGGAAAGGAATATCACAAGACCTACACATCTCGCTCAGGATCACGAGGGTGCTCCTATGACTATCCGAACGGAAAACCAGGTGTCTTGTTCCCAGGCTGTGCTGTGCTTCCTTCAGAAACTATAATTAGCCTTCTTGTTCTCGTCCTTCTTGGGCAGCTATTGTGCTTCACATCTTACTTGTATTTGAACACTTTTCAGCTAAGCTAATGCATTTTTTTCAGTGTTCTGATTGGTAACAAATTTTGCTAATCAGTCAGCTCTAATCAGGCTTTCTTTCTGGCAATGATCATTCCCAAGGGCCCAAAGAACTACACACAGCCTCCACAGAGGTAGAAAACATCACATCAGCATTCATTGGGTGTAAGGAGGAGACAACCCCTAGGGAAGCTGCATCAGCCATGATGGGAGAGAACGGCAACATTCTCCAGGCAGCCAGGGTGAGCCGGGGGAGGCAGAAGCACGGTGTGGTGGCTGATGAGGAATCTGGGGCCTTACACACAGGGGCGATTGCCATGCCCAAAACACAGCGCTTGTTAGCTGCAGGGGAGACTAGAGAAATGCTTTATCCTCCTTGCCTGAAGTAGTGGGCAGAGTAGGAGCAGACATTATTTACTGAAGCGGTGTGTACCCCTCCTCCTCCTTTCGTGTACCAGTCTGACAGCAAAGGTCACCTTCAAGTTAGAAGAACAAAAACACCTGTTGAATTGTATTTGGCCATTGTACTATAAGTATAAAGTATGACACAAAGGAGTTTGGGATAGGACAAAGGAGACCCGAGACAGCTCTGCTGAGAAGGGCCGAGCCCTCTGCCCAGGGCTGTTCACACTCTGAATCCCGCATTTCTGCTCTGCAGAGGTGATCAAGATGCCTGCTGTTCCTACAGCTTGAGGGGACTTCAAGGAGCAAAACGAAAAGGGGGGGGGGTTTATAAATTGTATAAACCATCTAAGTATATGATATTATCTTATTTTTCATATCAATTTGTACAGACATTTCTACTTCTGAAGTCCAGCCTGAGAAATTTCAGAAACTTGTTCTGTTTGTTCTCTTGCTTTGTGGTGGTACTGGGTATTGAACCCAGGGCTTTCACACTGAGCTACATCTTCAGCCCTTCTATTTATTCATTTTTTATTTTGAGACAGAGTCTTACTAAATTGCTAAGTTGTCCTGGGGGCTGGGGAGGGGACCCAAGCTTGCAGTCCTCCTGCCGTAGCCTCCCGGAGTGCTGGGATGATAAGTATCTACAACCATGCCCTGCAATTTGATATTGCTTGTGTGAAAAATACAGAGTCCTTTTATGAAATCAGGGAATCACTTTATTTTTGCAACAGAGGCCCCTGTGTTATTGCTTCTCCTAGGAAGTGTGCCCTTTGCTGGTTGGCATCTGCATCTCGAATAAAGCAGGGGGTGCTTCCCTTGCTCTTCCATAGGGGAGCTGCCTTGGGAAAGGTGGTGCTTGCCCTGTTGGCACAATTCTACCCATTCTGGCAGTGAGTCCCATGAGGCCATGTGTCTGGCACCTCCCTCTGAAGCAGAGGATTTGATGTGGCTGATGTCCTCCCCGCTCCTGCTTTGGCTCTGAAGCCAGCCTTCCTTTTGGTCAAACCATGCCAACATAAACGTGATGTGGGACTGAGGTCACTCAAAAAGTGCCACTTTCTCAAAAGAAAGTTATTTCCAGGGCTGGGGATTTAGCCACACCTGCCTCGCAAGTGCAAGGTCCTGAGTTCAATCCCCGGTACCAAAAAAAAAAAAAGAAAGAAAATTATTTACAACCCTAAAATTTTTTTCAGCCAAATTGTAAATTTTATCATCACTTTTAAACAAACAAATACGGTGTCTTATTTCTCCACTGAACTATTATGTAGTTTTGTTTTTCTGGGGGGTTTTGTTCCTGAAAGTTAACTTTTTTTTTTTTTTTTGGTACTAGGGATCAAACACAGGACCTTGTGCTTGCAAGGCAGGCACTGGAACCACTGAGATAAATCCCTGGCCCTAAGTTAACTATAAATATGCAACTTTTTGTACTATCTGTATCTCTACACAAACTCAACTGACCATTTTTTGTTGTTTAAAAAGACATGTAGTTATCTCTAGTTTCCTGGAGATATATTTTACTTTATGAATTGCTTTTCTTAAAATTATTCATGGACACTAACCTTATAAACCTTAAGTAATATGAGGTTTTTTATTGATCAATATATATTTTGTACTTTTTCTTTAGCTGAATTCCACCTACTTGGGAAGAAAAAGAACTGTATGTTTTTACCTAAATGCCACCATTTAAGAATATTTGATTATATGGTATTTGCATTCAGGTTCTCCAAGTTAAGACACACACACACACACACACACACACACACAGAGCACAGAGTTGTGTGGCTGGCAGGTCTGCATCTGCAGAGCAAGCCAACAACCCAAGATCCAGGGAAGAGGTGACCTGCAGTCTTTGTGTTGCAATCGGGATGATTTTGTGTTCTCCAGGCCTGTAGCTGATTGGATGAGGCCCAATCATATTATGGAGGACAGGCTGCTAACACAAAGTCCATTGCATTACATCCTTTACCAACATATCTAGGTTAGTGTTTGACCAAACAGCTCAGCAGAATAGCCACATTGGCATGTGCAATTAGGGATCACAAATTCTAAAGTAGCTTTTAAAAATTTGGTCGTAGTGGTGCTATGCCTGCCTCCCAAGCACAGGGTCCTGAATTCAATCCCCAGCACAGAAATAAAATAAAATAAAATAAACAAAAAACTTGGTGGTAAAATTAGAGGCTCAACAAGTAAAGGGGCAGCTTTGTTACAAAAGAAAAAGGTAACACTGTGACAATATATGCTAATAACATTTTGGATTTTTTGTATTAAATTCTTTTATTGGTACATTGTAGGTACACAACACAATTACATTTCTCATTGGGAATTGTACCTTTATATAATGCATCTTGGTTCTTATTTTTTCCCCATTCCTAGCCCTCCCTTCACACCCTCCACCCTTCCCTATTTACAAAGACTTTATTTCCATTTTTTCCATTTCTTATCATTTTTCCTTTCCCTTCTTTCCTTTCCCCTGCCCCTCCCACTACCCCTACCCCTTTGGACCTTTTCTTCCTATTTTACATTATCGATTATTCATTCTAATCACTGGTACATTTTCGGTATACAATATAATGACATTCATCATTGGAAATTTGCACCTTTACATAGTCTCTCTTGGTTCTTACTTTTTCACCCTTGCCCAGCCCTCCCTTCAACCCCTCCAGTCCTCCCTATTTACAAAGATTTTGTTCCAATTTTTCCATATTCTCATATTAATCCCATTCCCTTCTATCCTTTCCCCTAGCCCTCCCACTTCCTTCCCCTTGCCCCTTTTCTTCCTATTTCACATTACCTATTATACATTTAGTCCTTATTTACACTTTCAGTTTCTCACACCAGAGAAACTATTCGGTATTTACACATCTGTGTCCTATTTATTTCACTTAAGAGTATCGCCGCAATGTGCATCCACTTAGCTATAAATGTCTCTAATTTCGCACTTTTGATGGCTGAGTAGTACTCCATTTTATAAAAAAAACACATTTTCTTTATCCAGTCTCCAGTTGATGGGCATTTGGGCTGTTTCCAAGTTTTAGCTATTACAAACTGTGCTGCTATGAACATGGGTGCACATGTATCACTGTGGTATGATTCTTTTAATTCTTTGGGGAAGATCCCCAGCAGTGGAATAGCAGAGTCAAATGGGACTTCCAGTCCTAGTTCTTTGAGGTATCTCCATACTGATTTCCACAGTGCTTGCACCAGTCTACACTCCCACCAGCAGTGGAGCAAGGTTCCTCTTTCCCCACAACCCTGCCAGCATTGGTTATTGGTTGATTTCATGATAGCAGCCATTCTTTCTGGAGTGAAGTGGAATCTCAGCATTGTTTTCATTTGCATCTCTCGAATGACCAGTGATGTTGAACATTTTTTCATGTATTTATTTGTTATTTCTACTTCTTTGTCTGAGAAATGTCTGTTCATTTCAGATGCCCATTTTTGGATTGGGTCTTTAAATTTGGGAGGTCTGATCTTTTGAAGTTCTTTATAGATTTGAGATAGTAGACCGTTGTCTGAGGAAAAGCAGGTGAAGATTTTTTCCCACATTGTGGGTTGTCTCTTCACACTGCTGGTGGTTTCTCTTGCTGTGCAGAAGCTTTTTAATAAGAAGAGATCCCATTTGTTGCTTGTTTGTGCTAGTTCACAGGCAACTGAGGTTTTGTTCATAAAATCTTTTCCTACACCGATGTCTTCAAGGGTTCTACCTAACCTCTGTTCCAACTGGTTCAGAGTTTCTATTTTAATATTTAGATCTTTAATCCATTTTGATTTTAGTTTAGTGCATGGTGAGAGATCCAGGTCTAGTTTTAATCTTTGGCAAGTTGAAGCCCAATTTTTCCAGCACCATTTATTAAAGAGGCTATCATTCCTCCAGTGAGGGTGTTTGGCTCCTTTGTCGAAGATGAGATGGATGAGTGTGTCTGGCATTGTTTCTGCATCTTCTAATCTGTTCCACTGGTCCTCAAGTCTGTTTCTTTGCCAGTAGCATGCTGTTTTTATCACAGTAGCTTTGTAGTAGAGTTGCAGGTTGGGGATTGTGACACCCCCTGCCATGTCTCTGTTACCTAGAATTGATTTTGCTATTCTGGATCTCTTCTTGCTCCAAATGAATTTTTGGATAGTTTTCTCAAGGTCTATGAAGTATGCTGGTGGGATCTCAATTGGAATTGCATTAAATCTATATAGCAGTTTTGGAAGTATGGCCATTTTCACTCTATTAATCCTTCCTACCCAGGAGCAGGGGATGTCTGTCCATTTTCTGATATCATCTTCAATCTCTCTTTTCAGAGTGCCATAGTTTTCAGAGAAGAGGACTTTGATTTCTTTCATTAGGATGATACCTAGGTATTTCAGTTTTTTGGATGCTATTGTGAAAGGAATTATTTGCCCTATTTCTCTCTCAGTGAGTCTGTCATTGGTGTAGAGGAAAGCTATTGATTTTTGTGTGTTGACCTTGTAACCAGCTACTTGACTGAATTTGGTTATTAAGTCTAGAAGACTTTTGGTGGAGTTCTTGGGGTCTTCTATATACAGTATCATGTCATCTGCAAATAATGACAATTTGACTTCTTCATTATCTATCTTTACTCCTTTTATTTCTTTCTCTTGTCTAATTGCTGTGGCTAATGTTTCCAGAACTATATTGAACAAGACTGGTGATAGTGGACATCCTTGTCTTGTTCCTGATTTTAGTGTGAAGGATTTCAGTTTGTGACCATTTAGTATGATATTGGCTGTTGGTTTTTCATAGATGGCTTCTATCAGTTTGAGGTAGAGACCATCTATTCCAATTTTTTGTAGGGTTTTTATCATAAATGCGTGTTGGATTTTGTCAAATGCTTTTTCTGTGTCCATGGAGATAATCATATGGTTTTTGTCCTTGGCTCTATTGATATAGTGTATTACATTGATTGATTTTCATATATTGAACCATCCCTGCATCCCTGGGATGAATCCCACTTGATCAGGGTGTATGATCTTCTTGATGATCTTCTGCATTCTGTTTGCCATTATCTTATTAAGGATTTTTGCATCTATGTTCATTAGTGAGATTGGCCTATAGTTCTCTTTTTCAGTTGGGTCTTTCTCTGCTTTGGGGATCAAGGTGATGCTTGCTTCCAGGAATGAATTTGGGAGTATTGCTTCCCTTTCAATTTCATTGAAGAGTTTAAACAGTAGTAGCAGTAGTTCCTCTCTAAATGTCTTGTAGAATTCAGCAGTGAAGCCATCAGGGCCTGGGCTTTTCTTGGTTGATAAGTTTTTAATTACATTTTCAATTTCATTGATTGATATTGGGTTGTTCAGAATTTTTAGGTCTTCTTCGTTCAACTTTGGTAATTCATATGTATCTAGGAATCTGTCCATTTCTTCTGTGTTGTCCATCTTATTGGCGTATAGGTTCTGGAAGTAGGTATTGATGATCTTCTGGATTTCTGCTGGGTCTGTTATAATTTCACCCTTTTCATTCCTAATTGCATGGATTTGGGCCTTTTCTTTCCTTTTTCTTACAAGGTTGGCTAAAGGTTTGTCAATTTTGTTGATTCTTTCAAAGAACCAACTCTTGGCTTCATTGATTTTTGTATCATTCTCTTAGTCTCCATTGCATTGATTTCTCCTCTGATCTTTATAATTTCCTCCCTTGTATGAGCTTTGGGGTTGTCCTGTTCTTCTTTTTCTAGAAGCTTGAGGTTCAGCATCAGGTTGTTTAATTGGGCTCGTTCTGTTTTCCTAATATGCGTATTCACTGCTATAAATTTCCCTCGTAAGACTGCTTTCATTGTGTCCCATAGATTCCGATATGTTGTATTGTCATTGTCATTTAATTCAAGGAACTGTCTGATTTCTTCTTTAATTTCCTCTGTGACCCACTGGTTATTCAGAAGTGTGTTGTTCAATTTCCACGTGCTTATGAAATTTTTTGAGTTTCTTTTGCTATGGATCTCCAACTTCATCGCACTATGGTCTGATAATGTACAGGGGATAACTTCAATTCCTTTGCACTTACTTAAACATGTTCTATGTGTGAGTATGTGGTCTATTTTTGAGAATGACCCATGTGCAGCTGAGAAGAATGTGTATTCTGATTTTGTGGGGTGGAAGACTCTGTAAACATCTGTTAAGTTCATTTGTTCAAGAGTTCAATTGAGTTCTAGTATTTCATTACTTATTTTTAGTCTAGTTGATCTATCTATTTGTGACAATGGGGTGTTGAGGTCCCCCACTACAATTCTATTAGTGCATATATGACTTTTCATGTCTCTTAGTATGTTTTATATAGTTGGGTGCACTATTGTTTGGTGCATAGATATTTATGATTGTCATCTCTTCCTCTTGGATTCTTCCCTGTACGAGAATGTAATGTCCTTTTTCGTCTCTCTTAATCAGTGTTGGTTTGAAATCTACTTGATCTGCAAAGAGGATAGCTACTCCTGCTTTTTTTCAGGTTCCTGTCACATGCAGTATTGTTTTCCACCCTTTAACTTTCAGTCTATGAGTTTCCTTTTGAATGAAATGTGTTTCTTGTATGCAGCATATTGTTGGATTTTGCTTCTTGACCCATTCTACCAGTCTATTTCTTTTGACTGGTGAATTGAGACCATTAATGTTCATGGATATAACTGAAACATATTGACTTGTCATTGCCATGACTTTTTCTTTTTGTTGTGTTCTCCCCCTTTACATTTAATTTCTTGTCATGCCAGATGGGTTCATTCTGCTTTGCTTCCTGGGGTTGTGATCCTCAATGTCTGTTCCTAGGATATTGTGTAAAATTCTTTGGAGTGCTGGTTCGGTATTCATGAAGTTCCTAAGGTGCTCTTTGTCATGAAAGTATCTTATTTCTCCATCAATTTTGAAAGGTAGTTTTGCAAGGTGCATCAATCTGGGTTGGATGCTCTTTTCTTTTAGGGCTTGGAACATGTCACTCCAAGCTCTTCTTGCCTTGATGGTTTGTGTTGAGAAGTCTGCTGTGATTCTGATGGGCTTTCCTTTGTATGTGATTTGTTTCTTTTCTCTGACTGCTTGGAGAACTTTGTTCTTCTGTTGTGTTTCTGGAATCTTAACAATTATATGCCTATGTGTAGATTTTTTTTAATCAAGGCTATTTGGAGTCCTATATGCCTCACTCATCTGTATGTCAAGCTCTTTTGCCCTGCTTGGGAAGTTTTCTGCCATTATTTCTGTGAAGAGATTTTTTATGTCATCTCCACTCTCTCCTGTTTCTTCATTGAGCCCAATCAGTCTTATGTTATTCTTTTTTGCATCATCTAGCAGCTGCTGGATTGATTTCTCATGTTCCCTTATAATTTTGAAGCAATTTTTCTTTTCCTGGTCACTAATTGCAATCTTATCTTCTATATCTGAAATTCTGTCCTCACATTGGCTCATTCTGCTGTGTAGACTTTCAATGGAGTTTTTCATGTTCTGGAAATCTATTTGCATCTGTTTTATGGATTCCATTTGTTTCCTATGTTGGGATTCCATCATGTTCCTCAGCTCCTCTCTAGATTTATTAATCATGTCTTGCACTAGGGGCACAATTTCTCCTGTTATCTGAGAAATTATTTCTGATTTCCTTTTTTCCGGATCCCCTTTTGTTGCCAGTTCAGGGAGTCCAGGTGTTTGAGTATCAGAGTGTTCCATCTCATTTCCCTTTGGGGTTGCTGTAGGTGATCTGGAAGTCTGGTTTTGAGACTTATTTATGTGTTTTCTCATTTCGACTGGGGCGGGGGGCTGTTAACGCCTGCACGCATTACCTCCTCTGAGCTGGGTGAGGTGGGACAGGGGCCGCGAGCAGCGGTAGGGATGGTGACCCAAAAGCCCTTTCCTGTGGGCTGGGAGCAGCCGGAGGGATGGTGGCTGGGAAACCCCTTCCTCTGGACCAGGAGCAGTGGGATGGTGGCTCAGAAGCCCCTTCCTCTGGGCCGGGAACAGTGGGACTCAGTACCTTGGTCTGGTGGTCTGGTGTCCTCTGCGTCTTTGTATTGTGGAATCAGGTGGCTGCCTGTATGCAGCGGGGTGATTCAGTGTCTTCCGCGTGACTCAGGACCTCGGTAGGGCATGCACAGACCTGCCTGTCTGCAGTGGGCTGATTCAGCATGTGTTCCGTGCGACTGGGGACCTCGGGAGGGTGTGGGCAGACCTGCCTGTCTGCAGCGAGGTGATTCGGCGTCTTCCGCGAGACTCAGGACCTCGGTAGGGCTTGCACAGACCTGCCTGTCTGCAGCGGGCTGATTCAGCATGTGTTCCGTGCGACTGGGGACCTCGGTAAGGTGTGGGCAGACCTGCCTGTCTGCAGCGGGGTGATTAGGCGTCTTCTGCGCGACTCAGAACGTTGGTAGGGCCGCTAATAACATTTTAACTTGGCTCTCCATAACCTCGCTCAGAGACACACTGAAGCATTATTCTGGGTACATGATGAGAAGCTGATCACTCTTCCAGAGGCAGAAATGGATGCTTTTGTTGTTTTTACTTTGTGTTCTGTACAAGCATTTTATGTGCATAGAAACTTATTGAATAATGAATAATACCACACTAATACATTTCCCTGTTGGAGAAATGCCTTTCAAAACATGTCAGCCCTATGGCTGGAGGTAGCAAGCACACGGCCGTGATGTTCCTTCCCTTGTAAATGCCACCATTAAATCAGAGCTAGTTCATTGTCCCCAAAAAGTCATGTTCAGAGAATTACCAAAACAAAAACAAATCCAGCAGCCAAAACTAAAGAATACTCCAAATCTAACCACAATGTTTTATCTGTAAAATGTTTCAGAGTATTTCACCCACCGATTCTAAAAGCCAGCCAAACTTTTAAACCAGTTCTGCAAGACTTTGAAAGTTTCAGCAGCGCATTCTAGTCCTTCCAAGGGATTTCTCTGCAGATGGTTTTGGTGCTAATGGGACATTGTGAGCAAATCCCTCCCCCATTAAGATAGGGTTTGTGGATGGGGATTAGCATAGCTCTGGATGGGTGCACTTTGGATTACTGAAAGAGCTCCACTTCTTCCTCAGGGGCGTGTACACACGCAAATCCCTGCCCATCAAGATAAACAGCAGCCTCTGGAAACTGCGATTAGGAAGCTGCAGGCAGGGAAGGCTTAACTCTTAAGAATTCTTTTGCTGGAAAACAGTCTGTATGGGAACAGCAGAGGCAACAACAATAACAACCATCTTCAAGAAGCTGTGCGTGCGTGTGTGTGTGTGTGTGTGTGTGTGTGTGTGATGATTTAAACCCATTCCACGTGGGAAAATAGCAATCAGATAATAAGAACATAGTGCATCCCGGCAGGGCTGGCCCCCTTCTTCCAGAACATTCCTGAGGCTGGTCCTCCGTCTCCCATTTCTGGCTCTGAAGGCCGACTTCCTAGGACGCAGAAAATCCCTTACTGAGGCAAATCACTGAGCCCAGCGGCAGAGTTTGAAATTATTTCCATATGCTTCTTCAACAGGGACGCCAACCTCCAACTTTGTACGCAGTTAAACCTTTTTCAGTCATTTTTCAGTCAGTGACTGATTGGCTGAGCGAACTCTGTAAAAGTCACATGTGCTTGAAGTTGACAGTGGAAAGAGAAGCGGCCATCTTCTCAAATCACCAACTTGGTCAAGCATGTGCTTTCTCCCTTCCTGCCTCTCTGCAGCCCTTCCCGGAATGCAGCAAACACAGCCTCCTCTATAACCTATGCTTAAAGCTCTCCGCAAGCCTGTGCTTCTTTTAAATCCTGAAACTAAACGAGCTTCCAGCTCTCACTAGTTAAGATGTATGTTTTCATCTCCGGCCAGCCAGGGTGTGTGTGGAGGAAGGGAAATGTTGGGAAGTTAGACTATAGGTTTTATCTCTCATGAAGAATACAATACAATATCTTAGATAGGGTAATGGAGAGGAAAGCTACACACACACACATACACGCACACACACACACAATTAGAGAACTAAGTAAGAGAGCGGTAATTATGTGCTAAATTGTGTGGCACAGATTATATACACTTTGAGGAATTCAGCGAAAAAGAGCTCTGTGTGGGCTAAGTTTGAGATGATTTTATCATTGCCTCACAAATCCATTTTTAAAGGGAAATAATAAATTGGTAAGAAATGCTCATTTAAAGGTTCAGCTATACATGAGGCTATTTTAGGGAGGAAAAAAGGAACATAAATAGTTACAGGAACAGTCCCTACTAATTGGAGTTGAGTCCAAGCTCCAGGAGAATAACAACTTGCTTTTAGTTGGTGCATTCGTTTGCATACTGCAGCAGGGAATTGCATGCCCTGGGACTGGTGTCTGGAAGATATTTAACAGATACTCAGGCCCTCAGTCTGCATTTCTTTCATGTGCTCTTCTAGCATATTAATGTCTCTCCAAAGGTATTAAAAGAAATCTGTTGAGGCTCTTAGGAAGACTCACAACAGTCTCAAAATAGCCATGCTTCTGGCCAGCTTTGTTATACTTACAAGGCGATTCCTTCTCCGTTGCTCAGAAAAGCCAGAATCCTGTGACAATCTCTACACCACTTCCGTTTGCCAGAGGAGGAACAGTCCAGGATAATCCAGGTGGTGGAAACTGCTGCAAGCCGGAGCAGTGAACAGCTGCAGTGAGAAATCTCCAAACCTGCATTCTGGCTCTGCCTCTGCCTCTGCCTTCAGAGCCCCACCTCCCCTCTGGGGGTGTGCTGGGTAGTCCAAGCAGGGCACTGCCAGGTGGGGGTCCAGAAGTGTGGAACCCCTTTCCTCTAGTGGTGCACATCTCTGTGCCAGTCCCCACATTCCGGTGGTTACAATGAGCACATCCTTGATTGCTCCAGTTCTTTTTAAATTTGCCTTTTGTCTACGGCCATACCACCCTGTACCCTCTCATCTGATCTTGGAAGCTAAGCACGGTCGGGCCTGGTTAGCACTTGGATGGGAGACCATAAATTTACCTTTAAACTTAATCTCAATTAGAAGGAAGCCAGGTCCTCTTGGTGCATACTTCCTGCCTTCCAGGAGGCCATCTGAGGGGATTCCAGTGAGGAGCCAGCTGTTGAGTCCAGAGGGAGAAAAGGAAAGAAACAGGCCACAGCACGCAGTTCCCCAGCGGCCAGCAGAGGTGGCCTCTGAGGGAATCCCAAATGCCTACCCCAGGTCCAGTTGGGAAATCCTGCATGGAGAGATAAGAGTCCCTCATGGCCTTCCCTCCAGTGGCATAGTCTTTCTCTGGGGTCTCAGTGCACATGCAGGCGTGGCATCTGCATTGTTAGGTTCAGCCCATCTGAAGATTTCTATGGACTCGAGTTCTGTGTGGGGAGGCTGAAACCGCATTTTCAGCCTTAGACTGGAGCAACCCTATAGATGCCAGGGTGGTGCTCAGAACACAGGCTACCTGTCAAATTCCCATCCCCACACTGGCCAGTGCCATGGCAGCAGGGAGGGAGATGGGGCCACCCAGAGAGCTTCAGAAAGCAAGAAATGATGCGTGGATGGGGAAACATTCAATGTATGCCATAAACCCTCAGAGCAGCAGTCATCAAATCACCCAAAGGCAGAAACAGCCCAAGTGCTCAGCTGTGGATGACTAGATAAGCAAGCTGTGGTCCGTGTGTGTGTGGAGACATGTCATTCAGCCACAACACCTAGGACAACATGTGCGACTCTTACTATGTGTGCTGAGTGTGATCAGCAGCTCACAGAAGGCAACATATTATACAATTCTGTTTCTTTGGTGTATCCAGAACAGGCCAATGCCGAGACAAAAACCAGGTGGAGAGAGAGTGTGGAGTGACTGTTCAATGGGTAGAAGGTGTTTTGATGGGGCAATGAAAAAGTTCTGGAAATACTATCATAAATGTTCTAAATACCACTGGATTGTTCACTTTGAGTAGTTAATTTTATGTTGGGTAAATTTCACCTTAATTTGAAGAATTGCCTTATAATGGGTATCCCCCAAATTCAGCTTACTTATAATTTTAGTTTTGTGTTATGGTTTGGATCTAAAATGTCCCTTAAAGACTATGTGCTAAAGGGTTGGTTGCCAGCTGATGAACTTTTGATGATGGAATCATAATTTGATGGCATTTTGAGAAGTAATGGAAACTTAAGAGGAAGAGCCTGATGGAATGAAGTGGATCATAGGGGTGTGACCTGGGGGATGGTACGTGGGCTCTGGCGCCTCTCAATCTCTCCTGCTCCTTCCATAACACCTCCTTCCTTGCCCTTCTTCTCCCTCTCCCTCCTTCCCTGCCTTATATCCTCTCATCCTCTCCTTTCTGGCCACCATGAGGGGAGCAACTTCACTCCACCATGAACTTCCTGCTATGGTGTTCTCACCACAGACTTAAGAGCAACAGAGCCACTTGACCATGGACTGAAACCTCTGAAGTTGTGACCACAAAGAAATATTTCCTTCTTTAAATTGATTTTCACAGGTATTTTGTCACCAATTAACACAGCTTGATTCACTTACTGTGTTCTATGAGGTGTCTTAAACAAAAATGCATTAGCAGTTCTGCCCTGTATCTTCTTGTAAAGGTGTTCTTTTATGGTGCTTAAGAAGTAGATCTAAGATGATGCTTCACTTTGGTGTTTTGAGGGTATTCAGTTTTGTGTCTTTACAGTAGAAATGGCTCATTTGTTCTCTAGAGCAGGGGTCCCCAAACCACAGGCCAAGAACCAGTACCAGTCCATGGCTTGTTAGGAACCAGGCTACCTAGCAGGAGGTGATGGGCAGGTGAGCTCTGGAAGCCTCATCTGTATTTACAGCTGCTCCCCATTGCTTGAACTATCACATGAGTTCTACCTCTTGTCAGATCTGTGGTGTCATTAGATTCTCATAGACGTGTGAACCCCATGTGAATTGTGTACATGAGGGATCTAGGATGTGAGCTCCTTCTGAGAATCTAATCCAGAAACCATACTCACTACAACCCTCTCCCATGGAAGAACTGTCTTTCACGAAACCAGTCCCTGGTACCCAAAAAGGTTGGGGGCTGCTACTCTAGATGTTCTGAGAACAAAGTCCATGAAGCTTGCAAGGTGTGTGGACAGACAGTGTGGGGGACAGGTTGTTACTGGGATTTTCCTGCACAGGTCTGCGCTTTTCCCTTAAGACCACGCAGGTAAGTGGGAAGTCCATTGCAAGGTAAAGCAATCCTGTGCTTTTCACCAAGGCACCCCTGGTGGCCTAGAGGCTGGCTACACTAGGCCCTGGGCTTAAAATCCTGCCGAGGATAAGAAGCCACAAAGGGATAGTGGGGTCTTCAGATTCCACTCTAGGATACCTTACATCAAAGGGTGGTAAAGCTTTCTCACTGTTCATGAAGGAAGTGGACAAAATTACATCAGAACCTGTGTTCATAGAAGCACTAGAAGTCCAGGACACACAGCCCAGGAGCACTATGCTTTGAGATCTGGCAGTCCAAACAGAAATAAAGATCATTCTGCCAGAAAGTCTGCACCTAACTCCAGGTTTGACTCTGGCTGCCAGAACACTCTGGACATTGCCAAATTAAAATACAACTCTGTCCCCGTGCCCTGATTTAATGGTTGTAAAAGCAATAAAAGTCTTTGCACTCATTGTCAAAATTTGCTTCAGCCCCAGGAATGGAAGTCTCCCACCCCTAATCAAGCTGGTAAAATAAACCCAAAGAAAAGGTGTAGCTTGTTTGGGAAAGAAATATAAGAAAAATATGAACTGATGAACTGATTATTCTCTGGTCCATTTTTGCCTCGCCAGTCTTCTAAAGGGAATAGAGACTCATGCTTTTGACATTTTCCTTCCTCCCCAGTATGAGCCAGTGTCAGCCATCTTTTTCTTCTGAACCTTAAAAGTATCTGGTCCTGTGCAGTTTCTGGTCAGAGAAGGTGATTTCTTTGAGTGGCTGCTTCTTAGATGAAATCTTGTCAGTTTATATTTCTCAACTTAATTTTACCTTTTAGCAATTTTCTCCTTTAAGTTAAAGAATAACAAGATGCAACAAGTATTAAAGCAAGTGTTTTAATGGGATGCATCTGATGAAGGAAATAATGATCCTATCTTTTAGTATTTTTATTAAATAATATGAACACTTAAAATAGCATTTGCTATGTGCTAGGAATTCTTTTGTGTGTTTATATAAACATATTAGAGCTTCACAGTGCCACAGAGGAAACTGAGGCACAAAGAGGTATAGGATTTGCTCATAGTCATAAAGTCTGTAGGAGTGGAGTCAGAATAAGAACCAGGCAACAGACTCCCAAGATTTGCTGTCAGTCTCTACCTCATGTTTTAGAAAGCTTGGAAGGTTTTTTAAAGAAAAGAAAAGAATTGGTAACCCCATAGAATCATTCCACAGATATCCTTCTTTTTCATATATACGTGTTTTGCCTAATGAAGTGAAAACACACATTCATTTGTAATCTTAAATTCTTTGTGTCACTATGTACTTTTCACATTTATTATTTTTGAAGGCTACATGCTCACCTAAAGCACAACTCTTATTCACCTTGCTATTCCTCTACTTATCCCTATTGCTAGACATTGAACTCCCTAATTTTTTTACAAGTAAAAACAATGCTTCAGTGAACATCTCTACATTGTATGTTTTCCCAATTTTAAAAGATAAATGGAAAACATTATCAATAGCATAAGCAAAATTTGAAAAATATCAAAGATCTACACAGTAATTTTAAAGGAAAACTGCATAAAACCAAGAAGCAGATAATTCCTAAGTTACTTAAGTACTTTTAGAGCATGGCATCCTCATATAGAAACTGTATAAAGACAGCTCCTAAAAGAGTAAAGCAAACAAAAAGACAGAAAGAGGACACATGGAACCAGCATCGTTTATTAAAATTGATGCAAAATTTTTAATTAAAAATGCTAGTCAAATGAATACTGAAGTGTATTTTTAAATATATACCACAATCAAGGCTTTATTCTAGGACAGCAAAAGTAATTCATTGCAAAGATAAAAGAAGATAAATGATCATTTAGATAGACATTAAAATCACAATTAAAAATTCAGCCAGGTGTACCAGTACATACCTGTAATCCCAGCACTCTGGGAGACTAGGGCATGAGGACTGCAAGCCAGCTTGGGCAACTTAGCAAGACCCTATGTCAAAATAGAAAAATTTTTAAAGGGGCTGGGAATATAGCTCAATACTAAGGATCTGGATTCAATCCACAGTACCATAAAAAGGAAAAAAAGAACATAAACACTAGCAGCCTCTCTTCATAAAGATCCTTATTAATAAAAATTACAAGGAAATTTGTAGAAAGCCATCAAAAACTTAAACAATAGGGGGTACCGATATTCTCTTTATCTGTCTTAAATGTTCAGTGATTACTACTAGAAAAAATAATGTGAAAATACTGGAAATTAAAAGCTAATCTTACCTTCATGAATAGAGGATATTATTTGAAAGTTAGAAAAGTTCGAAACTTTAACCAAAAAATATTACCAGCTGTTCAGAAGAGTTGTGAAAGTAAGTATACAAAAAAATGTTATCTCTTTACATGCCTATGGACACATAAATTCTGTAATATTTTCTACATGTAATTATTCGCAATAGCCATAACAACCACGTCACACCTCACATTTAACATAATAAATGTATGTGCTTTAAACTAAATGATGACATCGAAACATAAAGAGAACCTGGAGACCACGGAGAGCCGAACCCTGTGCTTAGGAGGAAATTCAATATTCCAGAGAAATTCATTCTTCCCAAACTGATCTCAAAATGAGAGTTTAGCACCATCTCATTTTTGTGCAGAAAATAGGCAGCTAATTTGAGAGTAAAACATCCTGGGGTAGCTAAGGAAAGTTTGAAAGAGGAGCATGGGGCCTCAGGCCCAATAGTAATGTTCCCAGTGACAGAGAGATGGAGACTTATGAAACAAAATAAAAAGTGCAAAAATAGATAAATTCCCCCTTTGGGATTTTATGATTGTATGATAAAGATTACATTTCAAATTAAAGGGGTAGCACTGAATGGTAAAGAGACATTGAATACATTTAGGGGAAAAGAAAATCTTTGGCTGCCTACCTTATAAATCATTCATGCATTAAAAAGCACATTTTCCTTCAAGAAATACACTGTCCAACAACAGGATGTACCTATTTATTCATATCTTCACCAAAAAAGTAATATTCATATTTAATTCCAACCTTGTGGGTGAAAATTAATATCCAGTTCTAACTTGTACTTGTTGCTGTCTTTTTTGTTTTGTTGTGTTTTTTGGTACCGGGGATTGAACTCAGGACCTTGTGCTGGCGTGGCAGGCACGGTGTCACTGACCTAAATCCCCGGCCCTTCTAACTTGTATTTGTCTGGTTATTGTTGAACCTTAACACCTGGAGCATGCTTTAATTCTGAAGTTGGAGAAGGTTTTACTACTGTTGTTTGTGCATAAGACAAAGACCAAAATATTTTTTTAAAAACCAATAGTTTGGATAAATGAATTATACTATTGTTATATACTGGAATTTTATGCTGTTGCTAATAAAAGTGAGGCAGATCTATTGTGTACTGAAACTCACAAATGTCTCTGACATAGTTTTAAGTCACAGAACAAAATATGTGCAAACTTTGTATGTTTGAAGATATACATTTAATTATCACACACACAGCCACATATTATTTATTATACACATGCACACTCTCAATCTTTAGACACATGATATGTATATGTGTGTGTACTCACACTCACACACACACACACGTGGTTACTTCCAAACCACTGGTTAAAAGTCTGGAGGTGAGCACAAGACATTTCTTTTTTTTTCTTTTTGTATTAAATTCTTTTATTGGTACATTGTAGGTACACAACACAATTACATTTCTCATTGGGAATTGTACCTTTACATGATGTGTCTTGGTTCTTATTTTTTCCCCATTCCTAGCCCTCCCTTCACCCCCTCCACCCTTCCCTATTTACAAAGACTTTATTTCCATTTTTTCCATTTCTCAGCATTTGTCCTTTCCCTTCTTTCCTTTCCCCTGCCCCTCCCACTACCCCTACCCCTTTGGACCTTTTCTTTCTATTTTACATTATCGATTATTCATTCTAATCATTGGTACATTTTAGGTACACAGTATAATGACATTCATCATTGGAAATTTGCACCTTTACATAGTATCTCTTGGTTCTTGTTTTTCACCCTTGCCCAGCCCTCCCTTCAACCCCTCCAGTCCTCCCGATTTACAAAGATTTTGTTCCAATTTTTCCATATTCTCATATTAATCCCATTCCCTTCTATCCTTTCCCCTAGCCCTCCCACTTCCTTCCCCTTTGCCCCTTTTCTTCCTATTTCACATTACCTATTATACATTTAATCCTTATTTACACTTTCAGTTTCTCACACCAGAGAAACTATTCGGTATTTACACATCTGTGTCCTATTTATTTCACTTAAGAGTATTGCCTCAATGTGCATCCACTTAGCTATAAATTTCTCTAATTTCTCATTTTTTATGGCTGAGTAGTACTCCATTTTATAAAAAAACCACATTTTCTTTATCCAGTCTCCAGTTGATGGGCATTTGGGCTGTTTCCAAGTTTCAGCTATCACAAACTGTGCTGCTATGAACATGGGTGCACATATATTACTGTGGTATGATTCTTTTAATTCTTTGGGGAAGATGCCCAGCAATGGAATAGCGGGGTCAAATGGGACTTCCAGTCCTAGTTCTTTGAGGTATCTCCATACTGATTTCCACAGTGGTTGCACCAGTCTACACTCCCACCAGCAGTGGAGCAGGGTTCCTCTTTCCCCACAGCCCCACCAGCATTTGTTATTGGTTGATTTCATGATAGCAGCCATTCTTTCTGGAGTGAAGTGAAATCTCAGCATTGTTTTCATTTGCATCTCTCGAATGACCAGTGATGTTGAACATTTTTTCATGTATTTATTTGTTATTTCTACTTCTTTATCTGAGAAATGTCTGTTCATTTCAGATGCCCATTGGATTGGGTCTTTAAATTTGGGAGGTCTGATCTTTTTAAGTTCTTTATAGATGCAAGATAGAAGACCTTTGCCTGAGGAAGAGCAGGTGAAGATTTTTTCCCACATTGTGGGTTGTCTCTTCACACTGCTGGTGGTTTCTCTTGCTGTGCAGAAGCTTTTTAATAAGAAGAGATCCCATTTGTTGCTTGTTTGTGCTAGTTCACAGGCAACTGAGGTTTTGTTGCTAAAATCTTTTCCTACACCGATGTCTTCAAGGGTTCTACCTAACCTCTGTTCCAACTGGTTCAGAGTTTCTATTTTAATATTTAGATCTTTAATCCATTTTGATTTTAGCTTAGTGCATGGTGAGAGATACAAGTCTAGTTTTAATCTTTGGCAAGTTGAAGCCCAATTTTTCCAGCACCATTTATTAAAGAGGCTATCTTTCCTCCAGTGAGGGTGTTTGGCTCCTTTGTCGAAGATGAGATGGCTGAGTGTGTCTGGCATTGTTTCTGCATCTTCTAATCTGTTCCACTGGTCCTCAAGTCTGTTTCTTTGCCAGTAGCATGCTGTTTTTATTACAGTAGCTTTGTAGTAGAGTTGCAGGTTGGGGCTTGTGATACCCCCTGCCATGTCTCTGTTACCTAGAATTGCTTTTGCTATTCTGGATCTCTTCTTGCTCCAAATGAATTTTTGGATAGTTTTCTCGAGGTCTATGAAGTATGCTGGTGGGATCTCAATTGGAATTGCATTAAATCTATATAGCAGTTTTGGAAGTATGGCCATTTTCACTCTATTAATCCTTCCTACCCAGGAGCAGGGGATGTCTGTCCATTTTCTGATATCATCTTCAATCTCTCTTTTCAGAGTGCCATAGTTTTCAGAGAAGAGGTCTTTGATTTCTTCATTAGGATGATTCCTAGGTATTTCAGTTTTTTGGATGCTATAGTGAAAGGAATTATTTGCCCTATTTCTCTCTCAGTGAGTCTGTCATTGGTGTAGAGGAAAGCTATTGATTTTTGTGTGTTGACCTTGTAACCAGCTACGTGACTGAATTTGGTTATTAAGTCTAGAAGACTTCTGGTGGAGTTCTTGGGGTCTTCTATATAGAGTATCATGTCATCTGCAAATAATGACAGTTTGACTTCTTCATTATCTATCTTTACTCCTTTTATTTCTTTCTCTTGTCTAATTGCTGTGGCTAATGTTTCCAGAACTATATTGAACAAGACTGGTGATAGTGGACATCCTTGTCTTGTTCCTGATTTTAGTGTGAAGGATTTCAGTTTGTGACCATTTAGTATGATATTGGCTGTTGGTTTTTCATAGATGGCTTCTATCAGTTTGAGGTAGAGACCATCTATTCCAATTTTTTGTAGGGTTTTTATCATAAATGCATGTTGGATTTTGTCAAATGCTTTTTCTGCATCTATGAAGATAATCATATGGTTTTTGTCCTTGGCTCTATTGATATAGTGTATTACATTAATTGATTTTCGTATATTGAACCATCCCTGCATCCCTGGGATGAATCCCACTTGATCAGGGTGTATGATCTTCTTGATGATCTTCTGCATTGTTTGCCAGTATCTTATTAAGGATTTTTGCATCTATGTTCATTAGTGAGATTGGCCTATAGTTCTCTTTTTCGTTGGGTCTTTCTCTGCTTTGGGGATCAAGGTGATGCTTGCTTCCAGGAATCAATTTGGGAGTATTGCTTCCCTTTCAATTTCATTGAAGAGTTTAAACAGTAGTGGCAGCAGTTCCTCTCTAAATGTCTAGCACAAGACATTTCTATGAGTCTATGAGAGTTATGGAAATTTCTGCTCTCAAATTTTACTCCTTTCGGGCCGGGGATTTAGCTCAGTGGTTTCGCCGCCTGCTGCGCAAGCGCAAGGACCTGAGTTCAATCCCTGGTACCAAAAAAAAAAAAAAATTTTACTCTTTTCTGTTGCTTGAATTATGTACAAGTAGCTAGTTATCCTAAAATAATAAAATATATAAAACAGTTCAAATGCTTCAAAATGAAGATCTCAGGGACCTGTACATTCTTCGCAGCAGGAAGTACGTAGTGCACGTTGTTCCCAGATGTGCCGAGCCTGTGCCTAGTGGGAGCTTCCTGATTGCTGCGGTCCCTCCTTCTGCAAGAAATGATGTCCCTGAAAGGAGCCCTAAGAGTGTTACCATGCAGCTGCTTCATACACAGAGTGAGCCTCTCCAGGTGGGCTTCATGCAGAACCCTTTCTCCTATTTCTCACTGTCCGTGAACTTGTGTCTTTGATGGTGCTGGTTAACCTCTGATCTATTCCTTTGCATAAGGATAAAACCCAACAGCAGCCAAAGGGAGCTCCATCCCTTCAGTTCTGCTCTCTGCTGGGTCCATGCATGATTAGTCACAGAGAGGGCTGAAATGAGTGGCTGAAGCTAAGCCAGGGAAGTGTCAAGTGACTGTGGCCACCAGCTAGCCATGGTGTCCCCTGAAAGATGGTCCATGTAGTTCCTGTCCTCCCTGTGGGCCCCCATTCATCATGCCCTCCCCAATCCAGCAGTCTGGCTTGCTTCTGTTTCTCATCGCTCTTCTGGTGATGAGACCTCCTTGGTCTTCATGCCAATGTTTATGGCCTTGGGCCCCTGCTAGAACATAAGGCTCAAGAGAGCGGAGATGTGTGTCTGTTTTGCTCACCAACAGAATCCTAGTGACCAGGCGCTGTTTGATCAGCATCTGTTGAATGGATGAACAGTCTCTTTCCTCCCCGCAGTATAATGATTGGCTCCCAGCAGTCTTTCCAGATGGCCATCCATAACACAGCGAGTTCCTGCAAGATATTTAATGGGCCTGGTCTTGAGGGGCTGGTCTTGAGGATGAGATACCAGCTTATAAAGATCAGTATCTTCTTTGTTCCCTGTGTGTGAGTGCTGGGATCTTGAGATTGGGAGGCTATGTAACCCAAACATAGATCAAAGCTCAGCTACTCATAGCACCCTGCTAAGTCCCTGCCTGGCCTGGACTTAATCAAGTCCAGAGCAGAAACTCTCCTGGCCATAAAAAACATGTTTCAATTTAAAAGTCTCTCTCTTTTTATTTGTTTTTCAAAATGTGTCTTTACATTAAACCAAAACCTACCTTGCTTTGTCTGCTTTGTGTACTAATTCTGCATCTCCATCCCAAACCAGCCTTATGATGGAGGTCAAACTTTGTCCCCTCTAATGGGGTGGAATGCCCTTGTGTTTGCCATCAAGGTGATCCTTAAATGTCCCATTTCCCACGAGTAACATCCAGGCCTTCACATTGTGTGCTGTGGGTTACACTCCACACCTCTACCATCTTTGGGAATCCAGTTTGCTAATGAAAATGTCCTATCCAGAGGGGAGAGGCCCAGCCTCCTCTAGAAGAGCACTCTTTCCTAAATGCAGGGTCAGATTACATTTTTTTAGAGTTTTATCTGTCTGTTATTTGTTAGTGCTTTAATGATTCTCTTCATTTTTTAAATGTAGAAAAAAACCTTTTTTTCCATCATGAAGGACTGAGGACAAGCTTACTATGCTAACCATTTAGAATCAGAGAAAATTAAAAGAGGCTTCAAGTGCGGAGAGAGGTCACCTTGATAGACAAAGAAGAAAAATACTTTATAAATCTTCCCCAAAAAGGTGAAGATGTCCACATTGGTGGGTTGCAAGGTACAGCAGTTATAGCATGTGCAGCAGTGGTGAACCCAACTGGAATCCATGCCATAGCAGGGAGAGGGTACCAGGGTTAAGTTGAGTTGAATAGATGTGATAATCCACTTAAGGAGTTTTTTTTTTCTGGAGATAGGGTCTGTGTATTCTAGGTTGGCCTTGAACTCATTGTGTGCCCCTGGATGGCTTCACACTCGTGACCATCCTCCTGCCTCAGCGCACTGAGTGCCGGGATTACAGGTGTGCAGCACCATGTACAGTTTAAGGACTTAATTTATAAGCTCTCCAGTTTATTGATTAATGCATAGTTCAATAAATGGTAAATATAATTCTTTCATTTATTTAAGAAATTATTTAAGGATGACATTAAAAATACTTAACCCATGTGGGTATCAACCAATCAGTATGGAAAATGGGTGTGGTCATTGCAGTTGGCACACCAGGTAAATAGTAATCAGACTTGAAAATAGGTACCAGTTTCATTTCAGAGGCAGAAAAACAGAGTCAGAGTTAATTGCCTCAAATACATTACTATCTATCTGAAATATGAGAATAGCTTGGAGTTCGAGAGCAGTGAGATTTCTCTTATGTTCTGAGCATTGGGTATTTGGGTTGCCATACTGGATGGAACATTTTCCATTTCCAATGCACTACTTTTTTTTTTTTTACAGTGTTAGGGAGAGAACCTAGTGCTTCATGCATGCTACACAAGTGCCTTACCCCGGAGCCACATTCCAGCCCAATGCACCTATCTTTTAATCTTTTAAAAGCTTCGTCTGTTTCATAATAGGGTCTGAGGAGAAGCATTACATTTTCAGAGTGGACATGCGCCTTGTGATCTGCAACATTACACAATGAAATAATCTCTGACCCTTTATATTGTCAATGCTGACACGGTGTTCTAGCAGGGTCGGCCCTGGCTGCCGTTCAGACAGAGCAAGAGAGGAAATGAAGACTGTAATGGAGGGAATTTAATAAATGTAGTATTCCCGTCATTGCTCACCTCGTGGAGAATGACCCAGAGTTAGTGCTGTAAACGTATTGTGCATCCGTGAATGTTTCCTGGATAAATATTTAAACTATAGCTTGAATCACACATGCTGGTATTAAATTAAAATCATTAGCTTCAGGGAACCTATTTCTGAAACACACAGAATCCAAAGCTGCTGTGATTCTCATGATTCATATTGAGCATATACCAATGTCTTTTTATTTAAATGTACAAAATGTGCTAAGCCCCTAGGCATTTGTCTTGAAACACATTCCCAATCTTATGCATACCCTGCTTTCTGAGAATTAACTGTCCCTCATTCCCAGCCACTTCATGATGTTACTGATGGGAACAGACTGGGATATTTCTGCGTAATTTCCATCCAAACTGTATTAATGTTTTTGGTTTTTTTTTTTGGTACCGGGGATCAAACTTGGGTCCTTGCACTTGCACAGCAGGAGGCAAAATCCCCAGCCCTCATCCATATTGTATTAAAATGTTTAAGGTGCATTTTCTGTCAAAGAAATTATTATTTAATGAAATTATTCACTATTCCACATATGGAGATGTCAGGCATTACTAATGTCATTCTCAAATTATTGTACACCAGTGTCTTTAGGCCATGAGTCATATTCTCTGTGCTATAGCACAATGTGGTTTGTTCTACCTGTCTCAGGTAGCCAGTCTGAGTTTTGTTTGGTTTTGATCAGTGCTTCTGTGATGTCATCCTTATGAGAAACTTTTTTCCTTCCCCCCCTGCTCTTAGTTATCCTGTAGGCAGAGCAATCGAGAAACATAATAAAAAATAAAAGCTGTCTTATTTCTTTGATGTTGTAACAGTATTTGTGAGTGCTTTTCAACTTTTCCATACGTAAGAAGCTTGTGTAAACATATGTTTTTGGAACCCAGCTTTAACCTTCCAGTGTGGAAGATGAAAGGAAGTAGTAGTTCCATAATCTGCACTTTTGATGAGTATCCCAATGTCTTTATTTACATTTGTAGTGTGTTGGTCATGCTTTGAGAAATATTATTAAGTACATCAATACTGCTTTCATAAGTCAATGTTCAGTATTAACTTTCTTCCCATGTTTAAGATGTCACTGAGCCAATCAAGTCTTAAAATTACCACAGTTCAGTTTTTCATCTCTACCTCCTTCTCCCTCTTCCTCCATCATTCCATCCATCTGTTCATTCATTTATTCACTCTTGTATCTATCTCTCCTTCCATCCATCTACCTATCTTTCATCCATCTTTTTAATCATTCATCCATCCATCCATTCATCACCCATTTTTCTGTCCATCTATTGATCCATCTCTTATCCATTTTTCTAAAGACCCATTCTTACACCCATCCATGCATATTCTGGCCATTTTTAAATTTGGGAATTGGAGATGACAGACACAGTCTTTGGCTCAAAAGAACTAAAAAGCTTTAAAAGGGTTCACAATTTACCTAACATGTTTTCTCCTTTTGTTTGTTGCTCGCGCTTTTTTTTTTTTTAGTACCGGGGATCGAACTTGGGACCTTGCTCTTGCCAGGCAGGTGGCAGAACCACTGAGCTAAATCCCCGGCCCATTGGTAAAGCTTTTATAGGAGGATCATCCTGAGTTCGAGGCCAGCCTGGGCTACATAGTGAGTTCAAGGCCAGTCTGAACTACATAGCGAGACCCTGTCTCAAAAACAAACAGTAACAGCAAAACAAACAAACACCAAACAAAAACCCCATGATGGTGGGGTATTGTCACAGGGACAAAGCAGCCAACTCAAAGAGTTCTTGATGGCCAAACCTGGAACAATTTGAGCAATAAAATAATGCCATATTGGATTATGACCCAAACCCTAAAATGTCTATCCATATTCATATAAATAGTTGATTGAATAAATCAAAAATGGGAGCAAATAGACAGACCCACCTACCCCTGTGGGAGGTGGAGGAGTGTTGGAGGTGCAGGCTGTGTGTGGTGGCTTCCATCTGGAGAGTTAGGAGTGTGGAGTACAAGAGCAGCCGGGCCGGCAGCAGAGAACCCTCACAGGCACCGCTGTGGTCTGCCACTCAGGGCTGACCTCAGCTCTCTAAGTCATACTAAGTATGTGTGAGGAGAACAGCACCTCACCTCTGTGGCTTCACCCCAAAACCCCGGTGTTACTGTAGAAAAACAGCAGATGGATGAGAGACACTATGCGAAACGTGAGACACGTACACCTCCAAGCTGACAAGGTCGTCATAACCAAAGACTGTCTGAGAAACTCTCGATCCAGAGGACCCGAGGACACACGGTGACTAAATGTAATTTCTCCTGGATGGGATTTGGGGACAGAAAAGCGACATTGGGTAAAATTAAGGAAATCTGAATAACGTATGGTTTCAATTTAAAAAATAAACAAGTAACAATAAAAAAGTAAAAAATAAAACTTGTGTCAACTGTATTTAAATTATTTCATATTATCTGTACTCATGATGTTATTGATCAAAATCGAGGAGTTACCTTGAATTATAATGAAGCTAAGACCTAATGGGAGAAGTATCCAAGGGTTACATTGTGAGTGTCTTGTTTACCCACAAATTTGTATGCTGAAACCTAATCTCCGTGCAGCAGTACTAAGAGGTGGCGCTTTAAGGGGGTAATTTGGTCATGAAGACTCTACCCTCACGAAGGGGATTCATCTCCTTATAAAAGGGGCCTGCGGGAGCTTGTCTGCCCCTTCCGCCATGGCAGGACACAGAAGGCACAATCTGTGGGGAACAGGACCTCACCAGACACCAGATCTGCTGGCACATTGATTATCTTGGACTCCTCAGCCTCCAAACTGTGAGCAATGAATTTATATTTATTAATTGCTCAGCCTAAAGGATTTTGTAATAGTACCTCAAACAGGCACCAATTCCCCCTTCACTCCTCTCTCTCTTTTTCTCTCAGACACACACACACACACACACACACACACACACACGTATAACTATGGGCATATTGATTCCAGTAAAAATCACTGACTAGGGTGCATGCAATCCACTTAGAATCCCAGTTTGGTCAGCTTGCCAAAGGAATGTGAGGACCCAGCTCTTCCTTAACAGACTAAGAATGTCAAGTGTCTTGTGAACACCTCCAGGTAGTCCAGAACTAAAATATTTCATTACCAATCAAATTTTTTATTTTTTCATCTTGAGGTGAATTCAGTTTGACAAGAAATTTGTGCAAAATAGATTACATAGGGTACCAATTGTAATGTTAAATTCAAGCATATGCAGGTTTTGCATGTGAACATTATGAAAATATATCTTTTAATTAGGGAAAATAAAGTCTTACAACATTTTTATAAACAAATATTAAACCTTGGTCCAGTAAGGCTTTGAAAAGCTGTACTACATGAGAATTCATTGATTTCTGAAAAATTTTTAATCTATGTCCTTTGGGTAACAACTTTGTCCTTCAATGTAATTTCTTTCTTTCTTTCTTTTTTTTAGGTACCAGGTATTGAACTCAGGACCTTATGCTTGTGAGGCAGGCCCTGGAACCACTGAGCTAAATCCCTGGCCCTGTAATTTCTTATGTATTAAGTTGCTATAAGCAAATCTGAAGAGTTAAGATGTATTCAGTTGTGTATGTTCTGAGGGAACCTAAAATTTACAGTTTCCCCATAAGTCAGGAATTTATACGAGTTTGACCTCAAACAGATTTTAATTGTAATTTTGGAGGAATTCTTTCTCAAAACTTTGCCTTCCAGCAAGTTTCCTGAAACCACAAACAATGAAGAGATTATGCTTGGGCCTCCTGCTATGCTAGAAGGAAACACTGTTTTCTTTTCTTTTTTTTTTTCTTTTGGTACCGGGGATCGAACTCGGGTCCTTGTGCTTTCGAGGCAGGTGGCAGAACCACTGAGCTAAATCCCCGGCCCAAAACACTGTTTTCTATTTTCACACAGGTATCTAGTGGTGACTAAATTCTTCTGAGTTTTCAAACACATGGCCTAGTTTGAAAGCTATAAATAATAAATTTAACTATGTCCTGTAACACATGCAACACTCGTAATACCAATATGGAAATGGCCATTAACCCTGAATGTGCTTTCTTGGTCTTGGTTAGGATTGGTGTTTCAAAAGGCAAAGTGGACTTCACTTTTAGCCATCAGCTGCTGATTCCATCAGGGACTCCGGTGACACAGATGCAGGTATAGAACACCAAGAGGTGGTACTAGAATGGATTTTATTCTCTGAAAGAATTCTGTGTTTACCTTGAAATTCCTCAGCATACCCTAAATGAAAGGAGTATTGGTCACAGTTTGGTCTTTTCATGTAACATCCGCAGCTGTCACACTCACAAGAACACTGTGGATGTAAACAAACAGAAGGAGTCTGTCTAAACAACTGCAGGATGTGCAGGGAGGCACGGTTATCAGAAGGATACCTGATCTATCCACTGGTCCTCTCCACTTTCTCTGTAGTAATCAAGACTGTGCCGGTGGCTATTTGGAACACTGTGGTTTCTATGTAGAATATTTAAATATTTAAATTGTGTAAATTTAAACTTCTAACTGCCTCTCTCAAAGGATGGTTTTTATTTTGGAAGAGAAGTGGTGGAAAGAGTGAAAGTCGATCTGTGATATTCTACCCAGCTCTCAGAGGGACCTGAGTTCGGGGCACGAATCACAGAGTACACATCCCTGGGCCTCTGCTGGTGTCTGCGACTCCCAAGTGTGCATCACCCCACCTTTGGCCTCCCTCTTGTAAAGCCTTTCAAAGCATCACTAACTCAGCTCAGACATTCGTGGCTCTTGTGAAGGTGGTGTGTGTAACTCGGGCTGCGTCCTCCAGAGACAGCGACTCTCGATACCCATGCAATGGAAGCAGGTGGTGTTGCCACCCTGGGAGTTACGACCGCACACACAGCTCCGTAAGTCCTTGCCCTGCGCCACTTGATGGAAAGCCTCTCAGACCCGAGATAACATCCGAGAAACAGCACTCCACCAGGCTCGTGCCAACCACAGCCCTCAAAAGGACACTTGGATTTTTTAAGCAAAGCTACTGGTTTTATTACTGAATTATTCTAAGCAGAAAAAAAAATGATCTCTAGGACATGCGTTCAACAAAACTATGTAGTAACTAACAGGACAAGTTTAGTTGCTTTTCTTGTTTGTATTTTTAGTTAAACTTTTTAAAAAAATGTTTTCTTAGGTTTCTGGATAGTTATGTTACAAATATGTTTTCAATTACGGCAAAGTATACACAATGTAAACTAAAATGTGTCATCTTCCCATTTTTAAGTGTACAATTCACTGGCATTAACTGCATTTGCAGTGTTGTGCAATCGCCACAGCTTTTCATTTCTAAAACTTTTTCATCACTTCCAGGGGCAGATGTAAGCCTCATAAGTAGTTCTAGACTTAATTAAGCAAATAAAGGATGAGAAGTGGGCTGCCGTGGGTGATCTTTTTATTATATGATGTGTACTAGGTGGTACATTTTACTAGGAATGGGGAAGTTTCGGGTCTTGGAACTAAGTGATTAGGTCAGTGCTCACAGCAGCACCCAGAACTAGGGCTCATGGTCACAGCCCGGTGAATGCTCAGGGCCACCACTTCCTAATTTCCCTTGATCACATCCCTTGGAGTCTTACATAGGTTCCCCTTGTATTTAATTCTAGCAGGCTTAACTCGCCAGTGTTTTCTATGTTGTTCTGATTTTGTTTGTTTGTTTGTATCAAACACAAAGTAAAAAAAAAACCCATGATGATATTATGGCCACAATATTGCATTAATTCAAGTCTTAAAAACCAGAATCACTTTTCTCTTCAGACAGGAGAACATATTTATTCTGCCCCATAAATGAGAAATTCTTCCCTGCGTTGCTCCAGTCACTGGTGGCAGTCAGAAGACAGACTCCTGTTCCAAGTTCAGGCCAATTTCTCCGAGCCTGGATGGCTTTGAGTTCACAGATGCAAGTGCCCTGACATCGTGGTCACCTACTGAAAACAGACCTGGAAGGCTTTGTGGACTGCCACTCCCCAATTTTCCCATGTCCTACTTATCCTGATGTTACCCACCTAATCCACAGCTGACAGTGGAGCTGCAAAGGACTCTGCCCTTGGATATAGCTGTATCTATGGCAACCGTAAGACATTTTGGTGAATAACTTGGGGGGGGATCTCTCCTAAACTGTCAATGCATAAGTTATTTCTGGCTTCAAACAGTATTTTTAATGAATACGTATTTTTATTGTGTAAACACTCTCTTTAAGAGCTCTGTGTTCTCAGGGTGTATAATGGGAGGTGTTTGATTTCAGTTATGCAGCTCAAGTAAATGCTGTGAGTCAGAAGAAAGAGTCAATTATGCAAGGGGAAAGAGAGAGAGAGAGAGAGAGAGAGAGAGAGAGAGAGAGAGAGATTCCTGTGCAGTGATTGTCACTGGTACACTGGTATTCTGATTACTGCCACATGGAGCCTATCCCGAAGGACCTGGTGTTTAATGCCAGTGTGACCAGAGCCTTGAAAGCCAGGAAGCTATGGCCATTGATGAGGCTGGAGAGAGGGGATCTCCTAAAGCTGACATCATTGCTTTCTGACTGGTCAGGCTGGTCACCCCAGACAAGGGCCAGGATTCCAACTGGAATGTTTTCCTCTACCTTGGATGAGAGGGATTGTGTGACTGGTGTGTTTAGGCCAGACTGCACAATCAGACATTGGGTTTGGGTGGTGTGGGGCGCTGGATGGCTGAGGGGGACTAAGTGGCTCCCTTTTAGGCACACAGTTGGAGTCCCCTCTGTTTCATGGGTCCCTACACCCAGTTGGCCTCCTCTGACTGCCCCAGCTGCAGCGGCCTGGAGATGGAGGGAGAGCTGTCCCTCTGTACAATATAGACTCTCAACAGGGGCCCACCCAATGTCCTTTTCTGTACACATCCCACAGAGAAATAGGGTCTCCCTTGGATGAGATGTGTACCTGAGCTACACAGAAGGACATGCATGTTTCTTACCACTGCCCAAATGCTCCTGATTGAGGCAGGTGTCCTGTGACACTGTACCCCAAGTTCCCATGAAGCACGAGTTAGTTCGTTTCAAGGCTGGAGGAGGAAGAGATGGAATGAGGGCAGGTGCAAGGTGTGGGTCACATAGCACAGAAAAGGAGCTATCAGGGTGTGTCACAGCAGAGAGCCTGAATATTTCTAGGTTGTAAGAAAAAAATTTGCTAAATTCATAGTGATGGACATGAGCAGCCCTGTCCGGTGTGGCCCAAAGACTACCTTCTGTGTTGGTGGGGAACACAAACCTTCAGATTTCCCCCATGTGTAAAGATAAAAAAAGCAGATTAACCCAAACAATTCAAAATTAATTTAATATTATTGAAACAATTACATACTCTGTTTTCTGATTTGTATAAAAACAAGGAGACACTTGCCTTTGGAAATGCATTGTCTATCAAGATCTCTGCCCTTGAACCCCTGCAGAAGCTCTGAAGACCAGGAATCAAAGCCCTGCCGGGCCTTGCTGGTAGGAAACTGAGTAAGGAGAGGAGCATCTGACATCTCATCTCACTGGCATTTGACTTTGTTCTAAGTCCTTTCTTCTGTTTCCTCCAGTACATTTTCTGCTGAGGTTCTGCAAATGGGCATCAGGATGAGTCAGAAGCATCTAAGTGTACTTCGCCTTACAGGTTTAGTGATTTAATGACGTATTTCTTGGCATATAAATGGCTTTCGGTCTCTGTGCGTCAGATGCACTCCAGGCAGTGGCCCTCGCCTCTCTCTGAGTTTGTTTGGTGACACAGCAGACCGGCCTCTGGAACCCAAGATTAAAAATCCAACGGTGTTTGGGAACGTGGGGATAGGATTGGGATTTGGTTATTCTAGGGAGGGGCTTATTCCATAACTAGTTCCCAAGCTGAAGGCTCTGTCTATACAGTGACAACAGTATGGGGAGGGCGCCATTAGCCCTCCCTGGGAACAGACTCTGAGACCGCAAAGCCTGTGATCCAGCATGTGCTGGGGCTGAACCAGTCAAAGAGATCCCTCCCCAAGGTCACACAGAGGCCTCAGGGAAGCTCAGGATGCTGGCTGGTGGGAGTGCTGAGCAACTCCTATGCTGGGCTCTGGCACAGGGGTCTGGACCTGTCACCAGGGAGAAGCAGACAAAGGAACATGGCTTGTAAATGTCTCTTTGGGCTCCTGATGTTCTTCTTTCCTGCAGACTCGACTGTCTCTAGCGGTGTCAGGGACTTGAAGGTCAGTGAGTGGTACACAAGGAGAGAAGCAAAGCAGGAGAAAAGGTTGTCTTCACCCCTTCTCTTCTCCAGGCTGTCCAGAGAAGAGGGACATACTGGTTGTGTCCTGGGACTTCTGCCTCCTTTGTTCCACTTGGTGTCTGGGGAGTCTTTCCTGCCTACTACACTAGGGCTTGAAAGGACCCCTGGCCTGTCAGGAGAAGGGTTGGAAGTGTCCAGGGACGCCCCAATGTTGAGGGAAGATCTGCCGCAGCAGTTGGCCTCTATCCTTGGTTGTGGTCATCAGTAAACAAAGGGATGACTGGGGTTCTGCTGCCTTCCTTGCAAGCACAACGTCTTGAGTTCGATCCCTGGTACGAAAAAAAAAAATATGCCACTGCTGCCGCCTGCCTCAAAGCCATGAAAAGAAAAGGGTGGGGGGATGACTATGGGTGGTGGGAAGAAATTCAGGTCTGCATGGCTCCTGGCAAATGAGATGCACAGATGGGCACTTCTGATGGGCATGTGATGAGCGTGGGAGGGCCTTCCAGGAGGGGACAGCCGAAAGCCAGGCGTGGCGGTACATCCCTATAATCCCAGCACTCAGGACACTGAGGCAGGAGGATCTCCAGGAATTTGAGGCCAGCTTAGGCTATATAGTGAGTTCAAGGCAAGTCTGAAGAGACTCTGTCTAAAAAAAAGTGTGTATGCAGTGGGGGAGGCTGGTCCAAGCAGGGACCATTCAGAAGATGACTGTATTATTTATTCTGAAGAAATTAATGGGCGTCAATTTCATCAGTGAGAAGAGGAAACAGGTGGAAGGCAACATAATGTTTATTGAAGCCCTTGAGCTGGGTAGCACTGCTGGGTGGGAGTGTGGCTGAAGACTGAAGGGAAAGTAAAAGCCACTTTATGTTGTGTCTTAGCCCATTTTCTGTTGCTGTAACGGGCTACCCAAGACTAGGGGATTAATAAGGAACAGGGGTTTCTTTTGCTCAGCCTAAGTGTCAGCATCCTGGGAGGGCTTCATCCTGCAGTATGACTTGACAGAAAAGCAGAAGGGCAAATGTGCCTGTGCAGAAAAGGGGAGAAAAAGTTGCAGGCCCATGTTGTTAACTCACCTGTGGGAGGGAGCTCATTGTTCTCCTGACCCTGTCAGCCTGGCTTGTGACCTGCCCTGAGGGTTAATAGAGAAGGTGAGTTTGTGAGGGGCCTTTGCCATGGAGACCCTTATGCAGCCAGGGCTTTAGACTGTTCTGCATACAGCAGGTGGTCAATCAACGTGTGTTGCTGAGTGTCTGAATGAGTCACTCGGCACTGGCAAATGGCAAAATAAGAATGGAGAGAGGTCAAAGGGTTGTGAGTTCGGAGGGGGAGGGAAGAGCCTTGTGGAAATAGAGGTCAAATGTGGGAGCCCAGCAGGTAAACTAAACTGAGTCCTGACTGGGGATGACAGCATGGTGGGGAGGGGTACACAAGGCTTGGAACTGACTGCTGCAGTGCCTCTGAGAACCTAGGGCTGGAGTCCAAGGGTGTGGAGGCCCCGGGGTTGGGCTGGGACCCTGAGTCCCCTTCTTCATCCATAGCTGATACATTTTGGTGCCTTCTTAAAGGTCCTAGGATCCTGGCAATCCCAGGCTTGTTCACAACAGGCCTTGCATTTCTCTCTGAAATAAAAATTTTATCTTAAAGAAAGAAAGAAAATGTATCCAATACAGCATGTCCTGGCCTCAGTGTTCTATTCGGATCTTTCCCAACTCCGTGGGGAAGGGAGGAAGTTATGGGTTCACTGGGGCACAAGAAGAGAACAACAGCGTTTTCTCCTTTGCCCCCCCCCCCACCTTCCTTAGATGTTTGGGAAAACCTATGTGGCCAGGAAGCGCAGAATTAGGATAAGGCACCCAAAGGTGCAGGCTAACAGGACAGAGTAGCAAGGGATTCTAAGGCAGCACAGTCTGGTGGCACAGGGTAGCCTTAAGGGGGCATTCCTGGTCCCAGAGTTAGCAGGGAGTGCCCAATTTCCCATGGTGGGGGGCAGATCAGAGTCGGGTTTTTGTTCTTCCCTCAGCTTTCCCAGCCCAGGGCATTAGACTTGCACAAGGTCCTCAGCGAGCCAGCCAGCCAGCAGGAGAGGGACCCGGTTCCTTGCAGGCGCCCAGCAGGTCCAGTCATGCCTTTGGGGCCAATGTGACCCCTAGCAACAGGCTGCTGGTACCTGCAGAGGCAGGGGTAGGGGCCTTTGCAGCGAGGGGCCATGGCGTTGCAGTGCCCAGGCGAGCGGCAAGAATGCCCTGGTGGGAAAGTGACGGCTCTCAAGCTTTGTAACACTCGGAACTGGAGCGCGAGGGAGTGGCCCGTGCACGAGGAGATACCGCAGGGCCTTGCAGGAAGGCAGATCAGCAGCCTTGGCGGCCTGCGAAGCCCGGTTCTCCCGACCTCGGGCTACAGTTTCAGCAGGCCCGAGGCAGTTGGGATGAGATCACCGATTGTGTGGCCCAGGCGGGGGGCGGGGAGGCGAGGAAGTGGGATGAAAAGAAGGGGCTGATAGGGGCCGTGAGCCCCGGGTGGGCCTCCGCACAGCGAGGGGGCGGGGCAGGCTTCCCACAGCGCGCCAGACCTGGGCCCGGCGCTGCCACCCGCGCAGCCACGCTGGTGCAGGGTCTGTGCCCTTGGGGGCGCCTTCCTGGGAAAGCGCGGGGCGGGGGAACCATCTTAGGAAAGATGCAGTCCCACCTCCTAGGAAGGAGACTGCGTGTTCACACTGCCAGTCCTTTCTTCCAGTGTGCTTGGTGTTGTCTGTGGAGGTGGAAAGAGGGGGACCTTCCGTCTTCAGGAGCTGTTCGATCCTCGGACTCCACTCCCAGCCTCTGGAGCCTCCGCCAGCGCCGACAACCGTTGGCTGCCGGTCTTTGTCTTTGCTGTGCGCTTGGGCGCGCCCCCTCCCGGCAGCTCTCGGCCTAGGGCTGAGCTCTCCCTTCCGTATCTTGCTGAAATTTCTTGTAAGGCTGCAGCCGCACCAACAGAGGTCGTCCAGCCTTCCTCGCCTAAATTAAATGCTTAAATGGAAGTGTACATAGCCCTGTAGCGGCAGCTTTCCCTCCTAACACAGGCTCGCAGGAGGGAGACAGAAGAGTGGGTTGGCTGGAACTGCCTACCTCCCCACCCCCTTTTTTTCCAGCAGGACAGACTTACGTGCTTGTGCCGACAATAGCTTCAGAAAATTGACTCATTTAACCTTTCCAAAGACGATATCTAAGCTGCAAGATCGTGGTGATTGGAAGACATTTTAAGTGAATATATCAAAAAGCTTTAGTTAGGATTAAATGCAAAATGCCAGAATTTCACTTTTAAAAATACACAGTCTAAATGCAACCTAAGCACATTTGTAAGCTGATGCAAAACAAGTACTATGAGAGCCCGCCCCCATTGTTTGTTCAGAGTTGCTTGAAAATCCTGGGAACTTTCTCTTCCTGACTGGTAACAGGGACATTTGGACTCACAGAGGGAATTTTCAAATCTCTGAAGGACTGAACTATGTGTGTCATGAAAAAGCAGACTCCCTTCCAGCTAAAGGTGGCCTGGAAAATGGGACTGAGGGCCCAGGTCTTGTGTAAGAGACTGGGCTCTGGCGTCCCCAGCCTGAAAGGGATTCTGCGCGCAGCCAGCTGGAGGGCAACTGCTCCAGGCAGCGTCAGGCACGTTGTAGGTGGGTGCGTTGTAGGTGTTCAGTAATTAAACAACACATACTCATAGGAAACAAGGCTTCTGCCTCAGAGGCACTGCAGTGCACCTGGCTTTCTAGAAACCATAATGAGAGGATCTTCTATTAAAATAAAACAAAACAAAAAAGATTAATGTAGTCATGATGCACAGAGACAAAACAGAACCTATGGTCTCAAGACAACTTGTGCAGAAGCAATTTGCTTCTGAAAGTCTAAACAGAAGATGCTTTAGTGCGTCCCAGCAGTTCCTCGGAAGCTGGCAAATAAATATTTCCACATGGAAGAAAATAGTCCTTTGAAATGTGGCTTGTTCTACTCAAAAGAAAAATACAGCAAGGTACCACTGCTTAGTGGCAGCGTGCATCCATTTATTTTTGCAGCTTGAAATTGTGCACCTTTCCATTAGGACTTAGATGGTAAACACTAATTCCCGCATGAATCGAATTAGTCCAGCCTCCCTTGCTGGTTCAGGAAGCAATAGAAAACCTCTCACTGACAAATTCTGCCTGCATTTTATGCTTTGAGAATCTAGTACATTAAAAACAATATTAGAATTCTGAACTGTGGCTCATATTGAACCTGTATTTGCAACTATTCTGTCTTCCATTTCTGAGTTTATTCCCCAAAGATTAAAAAAAAAACTGACTCATGTAACTTACCCTCTAGGTTTGAAACAAGCCCATGATCTGATCTGGTGTCAAGTCAGTGGGTGGCAGGAGAAAGCCTGTCACATGATAGCATTGTTTTGTATTCATACAGATGGCTTTTTTTCTTTGCTAAACATACTCTGACTAGAGTGTGCAGCTTCTGTCTGCTGCTTCCTCAGATTGGAGGTGCCTCCAGGGGGTTTGCAACCCTCGGAAACTGGCTCTGAGGTTTCAGAAGGACTCTTCCAGCCAGACTGTGAATCATTAAAATGAAAGTCGACTCTGTTTAGTACAAAAGCATAATTAATTCAATAATTTAATTCAAGCGAATTCATTCATTCATTTGCTCTCTAAATACTGATTAAAACCTGTTTTGTGTAAGAGGCTGCTACTTTTTAAGAGGTCACATTCCAGGGGTGAATTGGGTATGAGACGCCCACATGGCAAATATGCCCAAGAGCCTTGGATATTTGACTTAGACTTGTTCAGTTGCTACAAGATAATGGTACCACTGTGGGTGCCTAATCTGAGTTCTAGGTTTTAGTTTGTGTTTTAAAAATCAGACTCCCACTGCTTCTTTAATCTACAGTCTAATAGAAGCCAGGAGCTACCTGAAGTATGAAGCTGCTGTTCAAGAGATGACAAATACAGTGTCTCGTGCATGGCAAGAAGGCAGGAGACAGGTGTCCTGCTTTGTCTGCGGTGGTGGGCAGGGCCTGAGAATCAGCCTGTGCTCGTGAAGCAGGGGTCCTCTCCCTCCCATCTGTGCCCTCATTCCTACAATGTAAACAGCCACAGCTCCTGTTTCTCTTTGTTCAAACAAACAATAGGTTTCATGAGGACGAAAAAAATCGGGATCAAGAAGAAAACCAGGATCAGGTAAAAGCCTGATCCTTTCAGGGTGTTTACCATTTGTTCTTTTCTCCAGGGGAACAAAGTCCAACAATAATGGTATGAAGAAGAATTCACGTTTAAAGTTTGGAAAACAACTGAGTGAAGGTCTGTCCTTAATGATGCATAGACATACTTGTGATTGAGTCTTTGTAGTTCTCTTTTTTTCTCTTTGACTTCCTAACTGAAGAGCTGAAGCTCAGGGAAAAGAGTGGTCAAAAGTTGGGAATCAGTCCTTGGGCTTGGGCACATTTTGTTATAGTCTAAGAAATAGATTATACCCTCCCCTCTTATTATTTGGAGGCTGGGAATCCTCACCTAATCAGGGGACTCAATTTACGTCTAAGGAGTGTTTTGAAGGGAAGGGTGAATGAAGAAATGCCCTGGGCACTGGATCCCTCACCAGTGACCGAGGACTCTTTCCCTGCCTGACTGTGTTACAGCCACATCTGATCTGAAACTTAATCCCCTGGGAAATGCAGGGAAGACTTTGAGAACAAAGTGCATTATTCTTTGAAATAAGCTCAATTCAGAGCTCCATTTCCAGAAGGAATCCACATACTAGAATGTCTGACAGTAAGCCTGTAAGATTATATGGTTGCATTTTTTTTACATTTCTGGCTTTTTGTTTTTTCCCAATTACTATGAAAGACACTGGAGTGAAAACAATGATTTAATCTTTTGCTAGTCATTGTTTTCAGAGTTGAAAAAAATCATTCTCTATTTTAACACATCCTTCCTTACACTCTGATGAAACTTTTCTTCTCTTTTGTGGTAGAATTGATTTATCCAGCTTATAGTCTAATATACCAATAATGGTTGATATTAAGAAATAATAAAGTTTTTGCCCCTTCCCTCACACAAATAACCTTTAAGATTTGGAGCTTACTGAAATTAAGCAACTCAGATAGAAACATAATTATCCTTCCTATCCTCAATCCACAGAAATTGAGACTAGGTTAGATGCAACTTCATTTTTGCAGAAATAGGAAACAGTGACCAGGCGAGGAATAGCCAGTGGTAATCTGCTAATGCTGCTATGCCTGTGGAGTTAAAGGAAGCAGCATAATAAAATGAGGTGAAATGAAAAGAAGAAGGAAAGAGAACCTTGAGTCAGGAGAGTTAATGTTTTGCACACAATCCATTAAACGGAACCAAGGGAGCAATTCCACAGATACCCGGAGGCAGAACTGGACAGTGCGCACAGGCTGTTTGGGTCATTTCACTTTGGGACCAGTGTCATTTATAGGTTTAAATGTGTGATCCTAAAACACTATTTATAAGACTCTGGCTTTCAGAAGCTTCAAGCTTCACCAGGCTGAGACCTGCGTAGTTACAAATAACCCACTAATTTGATCTGGGGAGAGTAGGAAAGAGATAAAGAGCACTAACAGATTGTGGATAAGAAAAACCCAAAGGAAGGAGACATCTGCAAAGGACATATCTGCTGGTATCCATTTACTAAAGGACTGAGGCTGAAATGCAGAGGCAGAATGGACTCAGTGTCAAGGGCTCTGGAAAGACGAAAAAGCAGAAAGCAATTTGGAGGAGTCGGGAGGAAAAGGGAAGCTCCCCTTTAAAGCAGACTTTGGTCTTTGCCCTAGTTAGTTCTAGTACTTTCTAAGGTCTTTCCTCAGTAAAAGTGTGGCAGTTCCCAGCTGGATTCTGCTGTGTGAAGCTCACGAGAGTGAGTACTGGGTAGAGGTGGCATCTGTTGCTCTGATAATACAGGGTCATTCTCCAGGGTCACTTTCTAAGATAGGAGTACAGAGCACATTCCTGGGCCAGGAGCTTCACATCCCTGGGAACTCATTAGCAAGGCACATTCCCAGGTCTCAACCAGACTGATAGAGTCTAGCACCCTGGAAGTGGGGCCAGCAATCTGTTTCATAATCTTTCTTCCCTGGGACTCTAGTCAGGGTGGTCCTTCCGAAGCACCACCCCATTCCAAAGGCCGTGATGGAGTTGGTCCAGGGCACAGCCCAGGCCTTAGGGTTTTGAGAGCTCCAGGTGATCCCAACATACACTATCCTAGTGTTGATAGTAGCCCTGTTACGCCTGCACTGACCAATATGGGAGCCAGCTGGGGGGTACGGAGCACTTGAGACATGGCCAGTGCATTTGAGGAGCTGAATGCTTCACTTTATTAAGTTTCAATTAGTTTAAGCTCACACAGTGCCATGTGGAATGGCTGCCTTATTGGGCAGCACAGTTTTAGAGCCATGTAGAAATGTAATACCACCTTATTAGTTGATTTTGAAGCATAAGGCCTCATAGCACTGAATATTTAAGGAGATAAAAAGGCATTCAGGAATCTTTGGGAGTTGTTTTAAAATCACATTTGGTGATAAACAGATAAAAGGGTATGTTAGATCCTAGAAGTTCCTCCTGATTTCTTCTTGTCCAAGCTGAATTCACAGTTTTCCTTGTGCAGAAACCCCAATACAAAAGGGCATCTGATCCAGTTGGTCTAGGATTTTAATGAACATAAGAATTGCAAGGGATATTATTTAAAGCTCACATCCCTGGGTCTACCCCAGATGTTCACATATAAAGGTCTGGGTTGGGCCCTAGGAACTGTGTTTTGGCAAACACCCTGCTGATTCCGATGTCACAGTTTTAAAGAACAGGCTTTAAGAATCATGGTAATTGTGTTATTTTACAACTTAGAAAATAAATGTGAATTAGAGACTGTTTGTCCTTCCAGAAAGGCTGAAAAGAACATGCTTAAATAAAATGAACCTTCTTTATAATTCTTTCATGAATTCAATAAACTTTAGAAGTTGTGCAAGGCTGTTCTTGGTTGGGGAAAAATTGTGCATGAGATTTAGCCCCACCCCTAACACTGTGAGTCCTCTTCAGGTTGCGTGTAGTTCATCTCCACAAGTGTAAATATTGCCTAGGTGACGGCTACACACTTCTGTCAGCAACTGATCTACCTTCCTTTCCACACTTCACCTCTGAAGGGTCCTTTTGGGTTAGGACTGTGGCTGTCTGTGGGCTCATCCTTCCTTCCTAGGTCTCTGAAAGCCTTCAGCCCAAACATGAAGCCCAAGCACTGACTGCTGCTGCTTGTAGTCATCGTCTTAGCACTTAATTTCAGGGCTCTTGGGCATTAGACTATTCCTATGCATTATAGAGTGACTGTGTAATTTATTGTCCAAACTGAAATATTTTTTCAAGTAAATGAAAACAGTATAAAATTATGTTGAGGCAGCAGGGACTCTTTGGGGGCAAACAGGAATGTATTGTCACCCTAATTAGTTATCACTACTGCATAGAAAACAAAGATTAAGAGGTCATACATCTAGGATAGAGCCAGGATTCCAGGTGAGGTATGTATGACACCGTACCGATTGAGTTGAGTGTCCCAAAATTCATCTCCATCCAGAAAGCTCATAACATGACCTTATCTAGAAATAGATTCTTTCAAGATGTAATTAGTAAAGATGAGGTCATATTGGGTCTACCCTAGTAGGCCTTACTTCTAATGTCTAGTGTCCTTCGAAGACAGGAGAGGCATGAAAATTCCTAGGGAGAGCTACATGTGGGGCAGTGGTTGCCAAAGATTGCTGGAGCTGCCAGAGGCCAGGAGAGATTTTTCTTCAGTTGGTTGCAGAAAAACTGTCTTGTTGACGCTTGGATTTCTAACTTCTGTTCTCCAGAATTGTGACAGAATAAATGTCTATTGTTTTAGGTCATCACTTTGTGATCATTTGCTATGTAGCTTTAGGAAACTCATGTAAACTCTAACAACCAACCTTTACTTTCTTTCCTTTTATGTAGAAGAGTGCCCAGGAATATGGGGTTTGGATTCTGGGGACTGTATTAGTTAGTTTTCTTACTGAGACACAATACCCATGACTTAGACAAGACATTTAGTTTGGCTCATGCTTTCAGGAGATTCAGTTCATGGTTAGCTGGCTGTAAGTCAGAAGCATCATGGTGGAAGGGTGTGACAGAGCAAAGATGCTTAGTTCATGGTAGCTGGATGTCAGAGCAGGGGAGCAGCACCAAAAAGCAAGGGACAAAGGATCAAATATAGTACTCAGGATCATGCCTCCTTGACCCACCCAGATATAGCCAGAAGTGTGTTCTACCAAGCCCTCAGGCATCTCCCAAGACAGTCAAGTTGACACAATCAGACTTTACTGTCACATCCCACCACTTGTCACCTAGACACCCAAACACATCTCCTTAAACCATACTTAATCCCTAAATAAACACAAGTTCATAATTCCTCCTAACATGATATAACTATCTCATGTATAACCAAAAGACCAATAATCCCTTCCCCAAAGTCTCAACAGTTCTAGGCTTTTCCAAAAGTCTAAGCCCAACTCTCCACTGAGACTAAGTAAACACTCTTAGCTGTGAACCTATGTAAAAATAAATAAGTAAATAAATAACATAACCCCAAGGTAAAATAGGACAGGGTAAACATTCACATTCCAAAAGAGGAATAGGGAGATGGAAAATAACTGGACTGAAACCCAGTGGGAAACACATTAAGTCCTGTAGCTCCATATCTGGCATCTGGGGCACACAGTGGTAAAACGAGATTTCCACAAGTATTGGGAAGCCCCATCCCTGTGGCCTTGCTAGTTACAGTTCACATGGCCTCTCTCTTGGGCTGGCTCCACTCATGACCTGAAGCTTTCCTCAGCAGAAGTTCCATGTTCCTGATATCTCTCACTTTCTGAGGTCCCCACTGCACCATTAGCTTCATTCCCTTATCTCCATACATTGTCCTCTCAGGGGTCCCTTATCTGGCCTTCCAGGCCTTCCTTTGAAATCTGGGTGGAAGCCTTCTTGACCTCAGAACTACTGCATTGTACGTGACAATAAAACTAACATCATTCAGACAACACCAAGATCTGCCAGCAGTGGGAGGAATGGTTGGAACCCTTTGGACCACAGGTGCAGCAACTTCTAAGTAACTGGATGGCTGACCATGGTGAAATGAATTCTGGAAGACCAATTCTCTAGGAAGCCTTTCTTGAGCAAGGATCCCAGGGACTCTCTTATGTAACAAAATGTTTATACTTTTGTATCCTTGAGCTTGTGATGGGTGGGATATTGCTGATTCCTGAGATCCCTTCAAGGCATCTTTTTTGTTAGCCCTGTACAAAGTACTTGATTTCTTTTTCATGGCACTAATCTCTTCAGGAGCCACGTATCCTTTGGCCTCAAGTTTACACATGTTTCCTTTTGGACCAAAATTTTAGTTCTCAAAGTTTTTTGCTCTGCTTTTTTGCCCCAAATTCTCACTATAAATCTGGCTAAAGCAGCCAGCAGTATCCGTGCCACAACCACAGTGTTGAGCTGCCTTGGAATTTCCTACCAGATCAATTAATATGACACACTTAATCTCAGTTTTCTGCAAAGTCTCAGGACACAAGCAAAATGTAGACAAATTTTTGGCAGAGCTTTGGCCTGTAGTCCAACTAGAGCCAATAGAGTCCTTGTTCCCAGCTGAAACCTCCTAAACCTGGCCTGTATTGCCTGTATTCCTGTAGCATTTTGGTCTTCTAAGCTCCAACCAGAATCACCAATCAGACTCTCTTTATAGTATTCAGTGGCTTCTCTAGCTCACGTCTCCAAAACCTTTCTTTTTCTTTTCTTTTTTTAGTTCTTTTATTGGTACATTTTAGGTATACAATTCATTTACATTTATCATTGGGTGTTTGTACCTGTACGTGATATATCTTGGTTCTTTTTTTTCCCCCCCATTACCTGTGCACCCTTCACCCACTCTGCCCTTCCCTATTTACATAGATTTCATTTCCATTTTTTTTTCTTTTCTCATAGTTTTTCCTTTCCCTCTTTTCCTTTCCCCTTCCCCTCCCTTCACTCCTTCATCATTGGACCATTTTTCCTATTTCAAATTATCAATTATTCATTTTAATCATTTTAACCTTTGTTTACACTATCAGTTTCTCACACTAGTGAAACTATTTGGTATTACACATGTGTGTCCTATTTATTTCACTTAAGAGCATGGCCTCTATATGGATCCGTTTAGCTATAAATGACTCTAATTTTTCATTCTTTATGGCTGAGTAGTACTCCATTTTATTAAAAAAAACTCTAAAACCTTTCAAATTGCTCCTGAACACCAATTTCAAGAGCTTCTGAAACACATGGTTAGGTATAGTAACAACAACAATCCCATTCACTGGTACCAATTTTCTGTATTAGCCAGTTTTCTCATCTCTGAGACACAATACTCAATACCCACAACTGAAAGGATGAATGATTTAATTTGGCTCATGGTTTCTGGGGCTTCAATTTGAGGTCAGCTGGCTCCAAGGCAGAAACATCATGGTGGAAGGATGTGCTGAAATAAAGATGGCTGGTTCATGGTGGCCAGGAAGGACAGCAGATCAGTGCTGGGGAAGAAGGGACAAGGGCCCAGACACAGTACCTAAGGCCATGACTCTATGACCTACCCAGACACACCCAGAAGTATGCTCTATCAGTCCCCTGGGTGGCTCCCAGGCCAGTCAAGTCGACATAATTGACCTTAACCATCATAGAGACTTAAAGTGGAGCTTCAACTCGGTCATTTATTTTTCTACGAATCTTAGTATATGATTTTTGAAGACTTACTTTGCTCATCTGTACAGATTGTTGCATTACTATTTTCTTTTATTTCCCCAAAATATTTTTATTTCATGTGGAACTTTCCTATGTGCTAGAAATAAATAAATAAAGGACACAGTTACTTCACTTAAGAAAAATGCCTCTTGCAGAGAACTGCAGATGAAAATATTGGATCTAGTATCATCCTTACTTTTAAAGAATTTATACTCTGGAGGAAAGGAACAGACATATAAATATTACCCCATTTTACCCTAATGAGTGTTATTTAAACATATAGTGATTATCTATTATTTTATGCTGAGCCCTGTTCCCTACTACTAAGGTCAGAAGGTTAGCAGGAGTGAAGCATGGGCCCTGGACTCATCCAGCAACACAGCCCCCAGGACTGTGAAATGGAAGAGTGAGAAGCACCAACAGGAACAACTGGAATTTATTCATCGATGTTGCAGGAGTGCCATTGTATCCAGGACAGCCCACATTCTTACTTTCTGACCTTCCAGGATAGCCTTGATTCCTGTCCCTCCTACAAGTATTGCTCTTTTGGACCCTGAAAGCAGCATCTTTTTTTTTTAACACTCCATGTCTTTGTTTAATATTGCCAGAGCCAATTTTTGATGCTTACATTCTAAAAGGATGATTGGTACAAATATGGGAACAAGCATAGGGTCTTTACCATCTATGGTTATATAGTCTCCTGGTAGCAGAGAGCACAGCAGCCCTGGTCACATTCAAGGGAGGAAGGCTGGCAACCCTTAGCACAAAGTGGAAGAACTACTAATTAAACTAAGACTTGTGGGAATGTAAATTAAAATGGTGGAGTACAGACATCAAGAATTCTCTCAGACATAAAATTAGGCGAGAAAACTGGTTAAAATGTTGTTGTCAATTTTTCCAAAAAACCTAATGATTAACTGAAAACTTGAAGTGATCAGAGAGCATTTACTCAAGGAACACAGCTGAGTCTGGATCAGAACAACCCCCTGGGGGAGCATTAAATTGTCCCAGTTGCAGTCAAGCCTCCCCAAGTAGACAACAGTTCCCAACTCTAACAGCCTGTATCCATGGTGAAAATCAGCAGCCTAGAAATCACTGGAGGAGCAAGCAGCATGGGCTTGGAGCTTTGTCAGTTTCCCTTCCAGATAACTGTCACTATTTGACTTGGCTGGTGGTTCCCTGGAAGGCCCTACCTAGAAAAAAGTCTTTATACTGCCTTACTCAAAACTTGACCAGTGAAAAAGGCCTTTTCTCATGGGGGTAATTTTGAAAACAATTATATGTCATTGTGGTACCACAAACAATAGACAACAGGTGAGGGAAATAATAGCCTAACCAAAAGCTTAGAAAAAAGAATAAGGACATGTCCATGGGAGTTGAAAAGCTCTGACAAACTTCTGGGAATCCAGAAGGTCATGTGTATGAATGGAGTCATGTTCATGGACAGGGCTGAGTACATGCTCAGGACAGATTTGAGAAGACCCTAAGCTCTCACCCCTGGATGATCTTGAGGCCGTGTGCAAGCAGAAAGTGAAGGCTAAGGAAGAGTGGTCAATTGCCTGGCTAAGTGTCAAAGGTGTGTCCCTAAACTGCACAGAATCCCTTGGCAAAAATAGAGAGACTTCTTGGTAGCAGGTGGTTAAGGACATCTCTGTCCAATTGCTAGCTGATCTCCGCACCAACTGAGCACAGAGGTCAGTGACCATAAGTGAAAAAGAAAACAGACTTCACAGAATTAGTTCAGAAAAGTCACTAAATATACAAACAATTACACATACAACAAACAGCAACAACAAACCATGGGGGGACACTTTTATTTCCAGAGTTACCACCTTATGTTATATATATATTTTTGGTACCAGGGATCGAACTCGGGTCCTTGAGCTTGCAAGGCAGGCGGCAAAACCACTGAGCTAAATCCCCAGCCCACTCACATTATGTTATTTTAAAAATTAGTTTTAGACAAAAAAATTATGGGACAGGCAAAGAAACAACATATGATCCATGCACAAGAAAAAGCTGTCCCTGAGGAATTTAACACACATTGGACTTAAAGCCTTAAAATAAGCTGTTTTCTATATGTTCAGAGAACTAGAAGACTTCCAGGAAGATGGTGGAGTGGTAAGCAGCAACAAGTCAGGCTCTCCAAGATTTGGAATCCAAAGAACTAAAGAACATTATGTCTAAAGAACTGAGGTAGGTATGACAATGATGTCTCAGGAAATTGAGAATATAAAAATTAGAAGTTACAAAAAGAATTAAATAAAAATTTTGTAGTTGAAAAGTATAGTAATGGAAAAGAAAAAATTCACACCAAAAAAGGCTCAACCACCGATTTTAACATCAAAAGAAGCAAAATTCAGATTCTATAGTTTGAGAAAAAGAAAGAAAAAGGAATAAAGAACTACATAGCTTTAGGGGTAGTGGGAGGGGCAGGGAAAAGGAAAAATGATGAGAAATGGAAAAAATGGAAACATAGTCTTAGTAAATAGGGAAGGGTGGAGGGGGTGAAGGGAGGGCTAGGAATGCGGAAAAAATAAGATGCATCATGTAAAGGTACAAGTTCCCAATGAGAAATGTAACTGTGTTGTATACCTACAATGCACCAATAAAAGAATTTAAGTTTAAAAAAAAAAAAGAATTACAGAGCTTTAGAGATCTGTACAACCTCTTTAAACGCATTTATCAATATTTGCTTAGTGGGAGTTCAGGAAGGAGAAAAGAGAAAAAGACGTGGAAAAATATTAGAATAAATAGTGACAAAATATTTCCAATCCTACTGAAATGCATGAATCTGCACATCCAAGAAATTCAAAATTACAAGTGTGTAAGCTCAGAGACCCACATCAAAACCTGTCATAATGAAACATTCAAGGGATGAAGAAAGAGAGGATCTCGAAGCAGCAAGAGAGAAGCATCTTGTTGTGTATAAAGATTCCCAAAGATTGAAAGCTGCTTCTCTACAGAGAATTACTACAGAGGTGGGCCGGGGATTTAGTTCAGTGGTTTCGCTGCCTGCTGCGCAAGTGCAAGGACCCAAATTCAATCCCTGGTACCAAAAAAAAAAAAAAAAAAAAAAAAATTACTACAGAGGCTGGGTAATTTACAAAGAGGAAAGGCTTATTTGGCTTGTGGTTCTGGAAGCTGGGATATGTAAGTGGGTCATGCTGGCAACTGGCAAGGGCTTTGTGTTGTCTCCTATTATGGATGATGGAAAAGCAAGAGAGCTCATGAGACAGAAAGGCAAGAGGCAGCCAAACTTTACAAGGAATCCGCTGTCATGGTAACTAACCACAGAATCCATTCTTAGGGGAAGAGCTTTCATGACCTACGCATCTCTCTTTAGGCCCCACCTCCCAACACTGCTAGATTGGGGACCAAGTTTCCAATAAATGAATGTTAGGGACACATTCAGACCATAGCACAGCTCGTTTTTCATCAGAAAGAAATAATTTGATTCTACATGATGAACAAAAGAATATTGGTACAGGTAACACCATATATGATAGTATTAACATAGTTTTTATTTTAACTCATCCTTTTTCTACCTGATTTAAAGTTAACTTGTGTAAACCAATATTTATAAATCTAGGTTGACATACAAAGTACAAATACATCATCTGTGATAAGAAAGTGTATGAGAAGAGAACTCTAAAGAAACCGTGTTTGTAGTCAATTGAAATTAAGTTGGTATGAATCCAAACTAGGTTTTTATAAACTAGGTTGCTAATTTTAATCTGCAGGGTAACCACAAGGAAAGTAACTACAAATAAACAGGAAAAGAAAGAAAGAAATTAAAATGGCACATTAGAAAAATGTCTATTTAACAAATAAGAAGATAATAATGGAGGAATTGAGGAACAAAAAGAATACAAAATATGTAGAAACCAATAGCAAAAATACATAATTAACTCATTCTTTATCAGTAATTACACTGAATATAAAAGAATTAAACTCTGCTATGAAAAGAAAGATATTTATGGAGTGAATTTTTAAAAAGCACTTATCATCCAAGTGTGTGCCATCTACATAAACTCCCTTAAATTCAAAGGCACATATAGGTCGAAAGTAAAAGGATGGAAAAAATAGTTCTTGTAAGCAATAACTACTGCATGACAGCTGGAGGTTTATGCTAATACTAGTAAAAGTAGACTTTAAGAAAACAAAGTGATGACTAAATATAAAGAAGAGCATTTTATAATAATAAAACATTCGAGGGCTGGGGATTTGGCTCAGTGGTTCCGGTGCCTGCCTTGCAAACGCAAGGACCCGAGTTTGATCCCCAGTACCAAAATAATCAATCAATCAATCAATCAATCATTCAATCTATTAAGATATAACAAAGTTGGACGTGGTGGTACACACCTGTAATCTCAGATACTCAGGAGGCTGAGGCAAAATGATTACCTGCCTTTACCTACCACAAAGTAAAAACTTTAAAAAGGGTTCTGTATGTAGCTCAATGCTCTCTGGGTTCAATTCCAAGTACCACAAGAAGAACGAGGAAAAGAAGGAGAAGAAGAAGAAAGAGAAGAAGAAATAGAAGGGAAAGAAGAAATAAAAATTACAAACATATATTAACCTAAATAGCCCCCCAAATACATAAAGCTATAATTAATGGAACTGAAGGGAAAAATAAGACAGATCAACAGTAATGCCTGACGATTTCAACACACTGCATTCAATAACAGCCAGAACAACTAGACAAAAGATTAGCAATGAAATAGAAGATTTGGAAAAGATTATAAACCAAATAGACCTAATGGGCATGTATAAAATACTCCAATGAACAACAGCAGAATACATTCTTCTCGACTGCACTTGGAATGTTCTCCAGTATAAACCAGATGTTATGATATAAAATAAGTCTCAATAAACTAATACATAAAGTATATTCCTCAACCAAATGGAATGAAACTAGAATGAGTAACAGAAGAAAAATGGAAAATTCACAAATATGAGTATACAACACACATTAAAGAACCATTAAGTCAAAGAACAAATCACAAAGGAAATGCGAAAACACTTTGAGATGGTTGAAAACAAAAAACACAAAACACCAAACCTACAGGAAGCAGTTCTTCGAGGAAAATTTATAGTTTATACCTTAAGGAACTAGAAAAAGAAGAGCACACTAAAACACAAAGCAAGCAGAAAGAAGTAAATAATAAAGATTAGAGTGGTGATAAAAGACAGTAGAGATATGACAGAGAAAATCAATGAAACCAAAAGTCGGTTCTCTGAAAAAAAAATCAACAAAACTAACAAACTTTTTCTACACTGACTAAGGAAAAAGAGCAAAGACTGAAATCATTAAAATCAGGAGTGAAAGCAGACATTACTATATGAACTTCATAGGACAAAAAGTATTATTACAGAGCACTATTAATAATTGTATGCCAACTGTGTTAGTTACTCTTCTCTTGTTGCTGAGAAAAAATACCCGATCCCCAAACTTAAAGGGGGAAGGGCTTATTTGGCTTACAGTTCATAGAGGTTTCAGTCCATAGCCGGCTGGCTCCAAAGCAAGGTAGCTCGGCAGAGGGGCATCGCAGAGGAGAACAGTTCAAGGCAGATAGACAGTAGTAAAGCAGCAAGAGACCTTAACAACGTCTTCGGCCCCTTTTATCCCTTCCAGACTACTGGGATCAGGACTCTGCCAAACCAATAACTCACATGCAGTGGTTTAGTAACCACATGCCCTTAATCCCAGAATCACACATCCCGTATTCAGCCACCTCTGAAAAAGAAAGCCCTACCTCGTCAGCATGAGGCTTTGGGGGGGACGTAATACCAACATATTAGATGACCTAGATAAAATGAACAAATTCCTAGAAACACACAAAATACCAAGACCCAAGACAAAAAAATCAGTTACTGAGAATCTTAGTAGGGTTAGACCAAGTAGAGAGAGCATATCAGCCATCAGAAACCTCCTAATCAAAGCCCAGGATTGACGCTTTCCAGATGAATTCAATCAAACACTTAAAAAAGAACGAACACAATTCTTCACAAACTCTTCCAAAACACAGGAGAGGAATACTTTCTACCTCATCCTATGAGGTTAGCATTACCCTGATACCAAAGCCAGACAGACCAATATCCCCTTTGAATATAGAGACAAAAAGCTTCAAGAAAATATTGGCAAACTGATCCAAAAACATATAAAAAAAATTATACACCACTACCAAGTAGGATACATCCCTGAAATTCATTGATGAACAAACAACATAAGAAATTCAATCAACATGATGCATCATATTAATAGAATGAAGATCTCAATAAATGCAAAAAATACTACTTAACAAAAGAAACATATTTTTGTAATTAGAAAAAAGGGGACATTCTCAACTTCATAAAAATACAAGAAAAATCCCACAACTGATATTGTATTTAGTAGCAAAAAAGTAAAACTTTTTCAAAGATAGGGTCATGAATGTTAGCTCAGCCCAGAATGTGGCTCATGGCTGAGTAGTAGAGCATTTGTCTAGCAAGTGCAAGCCCCTGAGTTTGTTTTTCAGAGCCACATGCACACATGAAGTTAATTAACTCTTGTCACTTCTACCCAACATTGTACTAGAGGCCACAGCCAGTGCAATTAGACAAGAAACAGAAATAAAATAAATGCAGACTGCAATGTCTACTTGCAGAATAAATCATCTTGTGTATAGAAAGCTCCATGAGATCATCAAAATTTTTTTTTTGTTTCGTATCTTTATTGACTGCCCCCACCAAAAGTCACAGTGTTTGAAGCTTTGTTCAGACACATGAACAACAACAAAGGTACCCACAAGTGACAGCTATTGTCCCAAAGGTCTGGATCAAAGGCTATGCTGGTGGGTGTGGGTGTCCCTTCAGGCCTACTCAGCATCTCTGTTGCTTCCACCCCTCGCCTTGCTAACACCAAAGAGCGATTATGATTGTAAAGAAAGAAAGTCACTCCAGAGGAGGCTGGCTCCACCTCACTCCCAAGATCAAAAAAAATTTTTTAAACTGTAAGAGCTAATAAACAAGTTCAATGAGGTTTCAGGACACAAGATCAATACACAAAGGTTAGTCGTATCTCTATAACTCAGCAATGAACAATCAAAAAACAACATTAAGCAAACAATCCATCTATAGTAACCTCAAAAATATTTAGGAATAAATTTAGCAAATAAGTTCAAGATTTGTACATTGAAAATCATAATATTGTTAAAGAAAGTTAAATAAAACCTAAATAAATGAAAAGGCAGTCTGTGTTCATGGACTGGAAGACAGGAATGTTAAGATGGAACTATGTTAATACATCTCAGTGTGGACTACAGATTCAGTACAATTCTTATACGTTTTTTTTCCTTTTTTGTTCATGGGAATTGAAACTAGGGATTTACACATGCAACCTATAAAAAGTTTGAATGGTTATTTTTTCAGAAATTGAAAAGCTGATCTTAGATTCATATGGAAGTCAAGGGAATTCTCAAATAGCCAAAACAATCTTGAAGCCAAAAGGAAGATGGAGAACTTACAATTTATGGTTTCAAAGCTATAATAATCAAGATACCAGTGTAAAGATAGACATACAGATCAACAGAATAGACTTCTAAATCCAGAAAAAAATTCCATACATCTACAGTCGACTGCTCTTTTAATAAGTGTACTATAGCAGTTCAATGAGGAAAGAACAGCGTTTTTTTCTAAATGATGGTGGGATACCTGGATATCTACATATAAAATAATGAATTAATTTGGATACCTCCCTCACACTATACACAAAAAATTAATTCAAAATTCATCAAAGACCTAAAACACAAGAACCAAAACCTTAAAACTCTTGAAATGTGTCACTCTGCATGACATTAGGTTATTATTTCTGAGATGACACCTAAAGTATAAGCAACCAAAGGAAAAGATAGATAATTTGAACTTCATCAAAATTAAAAACTTTTAGGGCCAGGGGTTTAGCTCAGTGGTCCCACCTCCTGCCTCGCAAGCACAAGGTCCTGAGTTCGATCCCCAGTACCAAAAACTAACTAACTAAATAAAAACTTTTATGCCTTAAATGATACTCCCCCAAAATGAAAAAGACAAATCATAGAATTGAGAAAAATATTTACAAATCATATATCTGATAAATTTCTAGTATCTAGAATAATGTGTATATAAAGAACTCTTAAAACTTAACAAAAAGACAATTATGAGTGGTCAAAAGTTTGATAGATATTTTTCCAAAGAGGTTATACAAAATGTCAAGCACCTGAAAAGTGGCCCACATCATTAACAACTTGGGAGATGGAAATCAAAAGTATAATGAAATACTCTTTCGCAGTCCCAAAGATGGCTAGAATTAAAAAGTCATGAAATAACACGTACTGAGGATGGTGTGGAGAAATTAGAATGCTCAAACATTGCTGATGGAAATGTAACACAGTCCACCAACTTTGGAAAAAAGTTCCTCAAAAAGGTTAAACACAGAATTACTGTATGACCCAGCAGTTCTGTACCTAAGTATGTATCTAGAAGAAATAAGAAATAGCCACCTAAAAACATGTGCACAAATGTTCCTAGTGGCATTATTCATAATAGAAAAAGTTAAAACATCCCAATAGTTCATTTACTAATGAATAAAGTGTGGTATATCCAAATAGTTGAATACTATTCAGCTGTAAAAAGGAAGTAGTGATCCACTTTACAATACTGATGATCCTAAGAAACATCAAATGAAAGAAGCCAGTCACAAAAATCTACATAATGTATGATTTCATTTACATGAAATATTCCATTTATATGAAATAAATAGCAAGTCTATAGAGTCAAAAAATAGATTCTTGATTCCTAAGGCCTGGAAAGAAGGAGGAATGAAAATTACTGCTAATAGGATTCTTTGGGGGTTGATAACATATTCTGAAATTAAATTTTGGTGATGGTTTCATGACTTTGTGAGTACACTAAAGGTCATTGAATTGCACACTTCAAAAGGCTGACTTTTATGGCATGTAAGTTATCAAAAAAAACAATTAGCACATATCGTTATTTGCCAAGAATTGTCCATTGGAACAAAACCCTGGCAATCCCATGGTCACTTCCGTGGAACTGTACAAAGGGTAACATGTAGTCTAAAATGGAGTTGGTTTGCTTTTCTTGTTGGCACTGAACACTAAATAAAGAACCCCATGTATCTCATCTCAAGATTTCGACTGAAAGGGGGACATTTATGAAAACAAAATCAATAGGAGAGAAAAAATGAGAGGGAGGGTTTAAGGTATTGGCTTGTATAATGGTGGAGGCTCGCAGAGCTGAAATCCACAGGACAGAGCAGCAGGATGAACACTCAGTCTGGATGTCTGTGTCTGTTTTGAAATAGAATTCCTTCTTCTCTGCAAAAGTAAACAGAAAGCCCAAGATGGTCTGGTTTGCTTTATAGGACTGAGACATAGTCCCTCACAAATTTTTAGACCTAGGTGAGGACACAGGCCTAAGTGGCTGGAATAAAGAGAAAACTGGGTCCTTTGCATATATTGCCAGCACAAAGGATGACTTCTCCTCTTTCTGGACTTCCCCATTGAAACTTGACAGAAAAAGGGGGCTTCCCAGTTCTTCCTGGAACAATTCAACATTAGGTTTGAGCTCTGAGATAACATTTAATTCCAGGGCCTTTTCAAATCACTAATCCCTGAAGGGGTTATGTAGGTCAGATGGTAAATGATGTTGAGCCAGATCCACCTCATAGTTTTCAGGGGGTGGGCTCTGAAAAATAGAGTGTTACTTCCGTGGTTTCTAAATTAAAATTGAAATATTTCTGGTTCTGGCAGGATCCCCACATTGGCTCCAAGACCCACAGATTAAAGGCAGGGTGAGATGGAAATCTTGGGGCTCCTTCTCCATTTCCAAGTGGTAAATCGAACACAACCCTGTTTCCCTGGGGATTCACAGCGTTAGAACTCCAACAGTGGTATGAGGAGTGTATACCATGTGATTCACCACCTCCCTATTGACTTTCCTGGTTTGGCTAGTGTAAAACTGATCCCGGGGAATGCCCACAAAACACCACACAGTCCCCTAGGAGATCTTCCAGATCTGGCCTCCTCAGCATGCAGCTATTGATTGGAGAAAGGGTTTTTCTCTGGCAAAAAACAAAAACCAGAAGCAATAGTTGGCTTTCAACTAGCAGGAATAGAAGTGTCTCATTATTGGTATGCCCCAAGACATGCTGAGCTTTTTACTACATTTCCGCCTATAAGGAAATCTGAAAAAAAGAAAAGCTCTTGGCTTGCTCTGACTGTGGTAGAGATGGGGTAGCAAGTGACCATATGTCAAAGCTGCCCCTTATGAGCCATGAGCAATCTGACCTACTTAGTTATGAAACTAGATGTGCCCAGTAGCTGATCATCATTTAGCTTTTCATCATTTGGCATAATGATGAAGAACTACTGGCCACACACATATATTGTGTGCTTCCTACATTGTAGCCATTACTTCAATCTCTAAGGTACATGAAAACTTTTCTTCTTTATTACCTGATGGCTGTGGAGGGAAACAATTCAAGCTCAATTTACAAATGATTTTATTCTGGTAGCAGACAGATGGGCCCTCCATGGTGTTACAGCCCTACTAGGGACCTAGCAGACTAAAGGAGGACTAAGAAGAAAAGAATCCCTCAGCGTGCAGAACTTTGGGAAGCACATGGTATCATCCACTGAACCTAGGAAATGATCTGTACTGATTCACCTAGTAGCCAATAGTTCACCTAATGACTAGAAAATGACTATGTCTGTGTGTATGTATATGTTATGTTGTATATTGAGATTCTCAATATATAAAAATACGAAATAGTTTATCTAATGACTAGAGTTTTCATATATATGTCTATTTCTCTATAAATATATAAAGTAAATGTATATGCACAGAGGAAGAGAGAGGGGAGAGAGAATTCTGCAAAGGGCTCCCTTCAGACTTGAGTGCCGGCATTGACTCTTCCCTTACTCTCCAACTTGCCAGCCCCCCTGCAAATTTTGGTCTTGCCAGTCTCCATAGTTGTATGGGCCAATTCCTTGAAATTAACCTCTCTCCTACTTTCTCACTTACCTATGTACACATACACACAACCTACATCCTATCAGCGTTATTTCTCTGGGGAACCCTGACTGATGCAATTGTCCACAGATGAGACCAGCAGGCTCTCAGATTTCTCAAGAACTAATATTTGAGAAACCCTTGTGTACAAGGGGGCTCAGACCATTTGACAAGGTGGCTGAAAGCAAAGTGAGCATGACAGTTGGAAGAGGTTGCAAATACCAGCCTGGGCCCCATGCTCAGCCACAGAAACCCAGACTGCAGCCTCTACTGATATTTCCTTCCTTGCCTTGACATGTGTGTACCGCTGAGTTAATTAATTTCCTTTTGATTTCCTTCTTTCTTCTCCCTCACTATTGTATAGATAGTTTGTGTATGATTAACTACAACTCAGTTCATAGGTTTCAGAATGGCAAGAAGACAGGCAGTGGAGCTTGAGGGTGGACGGACATCCAGGACTAAAGATGGATGCAGCAGGAATGACTGAGGCTTTGGGCTATTGCCTGCAGGGGAGTGGAGTACCATTTTTGCTTGAATGAGGAGGTGGCATTGCATTATACTGAATGTATTTGTTGTTATTGGTAAAAATAGACATTAGAGAAGAAAAGCGTGTACGTAAATCTAGAGAAGTCAAAGGAATAGATTGTGGGGCTTTAGCAACCCTATGTACTTTGCCAGAATTCCTGTCGTGTGTGGTGTTAGTGGATGGCTTTTTTCCCTACCACAGCTGAGATGCAAGCACAGCCTCCCTCTCCCTGCCCCTTAGTGGTCTGGACTTGGGCACTGGGCTTAATCTGCTGGATGCTCCCATACAGACCTTGAACTCATTGACTTCTTTGAAGTGATGCTTTGAATCCATTCACGGTGGTTATATTGTTGTCCAGTGCAGAAGTCCTGGCCAGACTTTTCATCCAAAGTGAGTCAGGCTCTTTTCTGTTCTTTGAGCATCTGACATTTCTGGAGTTCCTGGGTGCCTTTGAGTCCTCATTCTGTGGCCCTCATCTCATTTAATATCCTTTCAATGACTCTCTTCTAATTCAGACAGCCCAGGGTGGTTGTTCTGGCTACATGAAGAATGCTGACCAGCATGATGCTATTGTAACAGCCTATGGAGTCCAGGAAGGAAGCACAACACTCTGGAGCTGGTGTCCCAGGTCATGAGTGGAAACATCTGGCTAGGGGACGCTAGTTGTCCAGGGAAGGTCTGGCTGATTGGCCTCCTAACACACAGCAAAAAGGAGTTCAGCACAGTTTGTAATAGCTAAAACTTGGAAACAGCCCAATTGCCCATCAACTGGAGACTGCATAAAGAAAATGTGGGTTTTTAAATAAAATAGAATACTACTCAGCCATAAAGAATGAGAAATTAGAGACTATTATAGCTCAATGGATGCACATTGAGGCAATACTCTTAAGGGAAATAAATCTGACAGACATGTGTAAATACCAAATAGTTTCTCTGGTGTGAGAAACTGAAAGTGTGAATAAGGGTCAAAAGGCATAATAGATATTGTGAAATAGGAAGAAAAGGTCCAAAGGGGAAGTGGAAGTGGGAGGGATTGGGGAAAGGAAAGAAGGGAATGAAATTAATATGAGAAAAGGAAAAAACGGAAACAAAGTCTTTGTAAATAGGGAGGGGTGGAGGGGGTGAAGGAAGGGCAGTGGAAGGGGAAAAAATAAGAACCAAGAGAGACTATGTAAAGGTACAAATTTCCAATGATGAATGTCATTATATTGCATACCTAAAATTTACCAATAAAATTAATTTTTAAAAAAGGAGTTTAGTGTTAACTCATTCATAGAGGAGCAAAGAGGGAGGGTAAGATGTTTTCCTAAAGATGTTTTCCTAAACAAGGGACTTGTCAGAATGAGTTTGTGCTCACCAGTTCTTTGACCTGTGACGAAGACTACCAGTGAGGAGTATATGTGCCCAGAGAGCAACTACCCCAGAACAAGCATGTATGCCAGGAAGTAGCTGTTATTCCTAGCAAATGGCTCCACCAGAAAGCAAGCTAGGCCCTGCATTTAATGAAGCTAATTCAGGGGACCCTGGGAGAGGTACTTCCATCCATCTACAGGAGGAGGAGAGAGAAAAGAGAGAGAAGTATGTTCCTGAAATCTCAGCCTTGGCTCTGCAGTACACAGAAGTAGATCCCAAGACTCAAAGGATACTGGAGCTCTGGACGTAGTCATCTCCCCAACTTGCAGGTCACTCAGCCACGGTCAGGACAGATGCCACAACTGCACGTGGAGCCCTGCACTGTTCTCCTAGGATATCCCATACAAAACCTCTCTGATATGAAATATCCCTTTTGAGGACTTGAAGCCAGGCCTTTACCCCCTGCCATCCTGGCTTCCTCCCTGTACAGATTGCCTTGCGGTTCTGTTGCCTGGAGAACGGTCTCAGTCACTTTCCTCATTGCTGGGACAAAATACTGACACCAACAAATTTGGAGAGGTTTATCTGGGTTCACAGTTTATAAAGTTTCAGCCCACAGTTTGCTGGCTTTAAGGCAGGATGGCACGGTAGCAGGGCACAGTGGAGGAAAAGCTGCTCACGCCAGGGTGGAGGGAAGTAGAGAGAGGAAAAGGAGGACCCTGGAAAGGAGCTACGACTCTATAACCTTCCAGGTCATTCCCACTTCCAATTAGGCCCCATTTCCTAATAGCAAGTTAGCTACGTTGTCCTCATAATCCAATCACCTCTCCAAAGTCCTATTTATCCCATGAGGCTTCAAGGGGACATGTAGATATAAACCATGACAGATACCTACTCAAAGCCTTCCCCTTGGACAGTTAAAAGCCCAAAGGGGTGAATGGAAGGACTAGGACTTAGTAGATGTCCACTAACAGGAAGAGAATGGAAGGAGCATGGTGCTGAGAAGGAGCGTCTCTGGAGAAAAGCCCAGACCAGTCCCAGCCATGACACATTATCCTAGAACAAATCAAATTCGACTTTGAACGAAAACCTGCATGTTTGCCACTGACCCTAGTTTAGGAATTTTACCTGCTCCCCAGGCACATTGTCTCACAAACAAAGGCTCTTCTATAGCAAGTGGCTTAGATGGTAGCTTAGCGATTTGGAGCCCTCTAAGCAGTGCCTCTCCGTATTGGGACCTATCATCAGACTCTCTTCCAGGTTGTGACTGTCAGAAGGGAGCAGGGTGCAGAGGCAGGGCTGAGCAGTGGACTGCCCTTTTCCTGAGTCAGGAGGCTCAGACTTGCAACTTGGAGCAGTAAGTATTTATGACCTTAACTCTTTGCCTCCCTCTGCCCCAGTTCCTTTCTGTCTGTCAGGGAATTAGGGAGAAAAATTGTAGATTAATCTTCTTCTAATATGATCTTGCTGGGTTTTGGAGAAGTCATGTGAAGGGAGAAGGAAAAGTAGATATGTCGTTTTATTTTACATGACTTTGCTAATACACCTTTTGTTGAAAAATTTTAAATCATCATTTTCATCTTTTTTTTTTCAGAGACACACATTTGAGAGTTCAGACACTGGTCTTCCCCATAGTCATTCTTATTGGCTCATAGTCACTTCAAAGTCATTATCATTCCACGGTACAAACTGTAGAGAGCATGTCCTCTTATCTATGTGGTTATTTTCCATGTAACAGAAAGTGTGACAATCTTGATTAACCCCTTGCTTGGGAGAAAGAAGTGCTTACAGTGGCACTCCATAGACAATGGGAAAAAATCAAGGTCTGCAGGTAGAAGTCTGTGTTAGTTACTTTCCTCTTATTGCTGAGACAAAATACTTGACACCCAAAGTTAAAGGGGCAGGGAGGTTTATTTAGCTTTCTGTTTGTAGAGGTTTCAGTCCATAATCGATGCTCTCAGGCAGGGATGGCAAACAGGCAACACAGAGGTGAAACAACATGGCGGTTCCAAAGTCGCAAAAGCAACAAGGGACCTGAACAGCATCTTTCTGTCCCTTTTATCCCATCCAGACTACTGGGGTTAGTACTGTGCCAAACCAATCACTCACCTGTACTGGTTTAGTAATCACACACCCTGAATCTCAGAGTCACACATTCCAGATTCAGCCACCTCTGAAAAAGAAAGCCCCACCTCATCAGCACGAGGCCTTGAAGGAACATCTAAGTACAAACCGGAACACTCAGTCCCCAAATCCACTAAAAGCAGGCCAATGAACATTAATGTTGCTCATAAACACAAAAGAAAATGCCAAGAAGATGTACATGAGATTCATGAGTATTACTACCAGCACTCTTGGGCCGATCCCTTAGCTCAGGCTGAGAACCCTATGGATGTCTCGCAAGCCTTCCATATCCTTTCCTAATGATTCCATCTTTGTCTCAGAGGATTCCAAAACATAAGTCTTGACTTAATTTTCCCACATAATTTAAATCCTTAAATCATACATTGCTAAGTGTTGCATATTTGGAAGTTTTGGTACGTAGTATCATATTCCAAGCAATTACTCTTTTCTTCAAGTTAACGTTTTGTATGTCATCTGCACATCTTTGGATGTGTTGTTATATGTAACTAACTGCATGTCATTCATTACCACCACGATGCAAAATTCCATTGCATAAATACACCATGATTTATTCGCCTATAGGAAGATATTATTTTTTCTCTTCTTTTCTTCCACCCACCCTAATAGTACCTTTATAGTATTTATTCATATGAAGTCATTATTATGTATTATTATTCATAAGCTACAGGCATTCTCTGAATATAGACTCCAATACACTAAAAACTGGCTGTGAATTGGTTGTTCTCCATAGTTTCTTTGGCAATCAAGATTTGAGAGCCCGAGTTATTGCCAATCTCCTCTTTCAGCCTCATTAAGCTTTTCTTTAACACTAACCTGTTCCTCAACTAATACTTCTCCCAACTGTGACACCACCTAGATCCCAAAGCCTCAATGATATCCTTTGACTTCAAAACATAAATTTCTGTCCAATGTAATTTAACCTAAGGCTCAGTTTCTTCTTTTCAGAATGATGGTATCATTGGTCAAATGTCTTTTCTTTCATCTTCCTTGGCTTAGTTATTAAAACAACACCCTGCCTCCACGTGCTCATTTGTAAGGTGGCAATGCCACGATTAACTTTCATCTGTCATGAGGGGCATCCTCTGGAGAAGGTTTTGAAGCACTGTGTGATGAACGGAATGTTCTATAAATGGGCACTGAGAATAATCAAGACATTCATGGATCCAAACGGGCTACAGAAACACCATAGCAACAAATGAACAGTAATTGCCACATTACGGATGATTTCCCCAGCTGCGCACTCCTGCAGTCACAGCCTATGCCATGTCCCCAGAAGAAGCCCCAGGTCAGGAAGGCCACCACCCGTGAGGAGGGCCTGTGGGGTCCTGGAGGAAATGTGGGTGTGTCTCCTTGTCTCCAGAATCTCTGCTTCCCTTACTTTTGCAGAGATATCCTCACGAAGAATCAGGGCCCCTCTCCTCACACATTATGGTTCTGGGCACTGTCAGCCCAAACTAATTTATCCGTGACATCCAATGACATGTTTCTCTGAAGAAACAACCTGTTGTGTCAGCATCCTCACCTGCAAGGATGTATGGCTGGGGCAGCTGGTAATACTGCAAGGGGGTAAAATGACACACTCCACCTTCCCACACACCCAAGTTCAGGTGCAGCCGCCATCCTTGGGCCCCTTTACATGAAGTTTGTGCCAGCCAGTCCACAATGTGCTGTTTCCCAGTTGTTCTTGGAAATGGTAACAAGGTAGATGTGGGCCCAGCCCCATTTCCCTCTGACACACAGCTGCTGGAAGGGCTAACAGAAACTGTTGGACAGTAACTGGAAACATGCCTCTCAATAAGAACCCAAGATGTCAGTGTGAGAGGGAACAAAATGTTCCTTGTCCTCAGCCTTGTCCAGAGCCACTAAGTGCCTAAGGGCTTAAGATCCCCTGTTAGTGTGGTCACTTTCACCATGGTGGGGAGGAAGATGGTGTGGAAAGCTGTGGAGGACAGCGGATTCTTTCCCACGGAGTTCTCAAATGGTGCTGGTGCAGTCCTTCCGGAAAGAAATAAAGAGTGTGAGAGAGGGCTGGGGGGGTAGGAGGGCCCCTCACTGCCCTGCTTCCTGAGGGCTGGGCTGGTGGCTGATGTCATTGGACCCCACTGTGAGTGAGTGCAAGCCCTCTCCACCTTCTGAGTGAGTCAGGACCTGACTATCCTCCTAAGCACTCAGAGAAGATTTAAGAACAGTTTGACTAAGGTCCAAGTATTTTAGAACCGGTTCTCATGCATGGGGTAATGTTGGTGTCTATTTCCTTTGCCATCTTTGAAGGGTAATCTGGATGCTACAGGGTTACTTTCCAATTTCTCAAACTCAGTTTGTTTCCATAGTTACAAAACACTTGTGCTCACTCCGACCCACAATCCATCAGGAAGGATACAGCGGCTGCCTGGTAACAACTGTATCGTCTCCCAAATCTTACAGACCTCCTTAACACTATCCAAATGGTAGAGAGACGGTGACTGGCTGTTTTGTGTACTCACTGGCAATCCTAATTTTGATTTAAATGCTTTCCAGGAAGCAAGGTGAAGGATATTGGCACTATGTATTATAAATATTGACACTTAAGCCCCCCATAATGGAAAGAGCAATGGAAAGGTTGGAATGCCAGAGAGGGCCAGCCACTGCCACAGGGCCCCAGGGACTCCTCTCTTGTCTGGGCTAACTCTGTTAGTTCAGCTCACTGTTTGGAGAGAGGAAGCCTGTCAGGAGGCCATACGCTGTGATGGTCCAGGGCCAAGCAGCAGATCAGAGAGAGCCGGGCTTAAGTCTTTTCCTGACTAACTGTGGGTATTCATTCTCTCTTAACCACAGTTCCCTATCTGTGAAAGAAGTGACTCTTGTGGCTTTGTTGGGGAGATTAAATGAGATAGACAAAGCATTTAATACCACATATGTTATACACTCAATAAATGATGATTGCTGTTCTTGGCATGATTATTTCAAAAAGCCATCAAATCCTGTGACACAAAACATTGTGAAGTATGTTGCTATACAAGACATGCTTGACAGAGAATCCATCAATGAACTTAGGATGGTGATAACATGACCCAGATACCTTGCTTGTATTTATTCCATTTAATGACTGGTTGAATGGTATAGGGTTTTAAGCCGTGGCTCTAGAGCCCTGACATAGGAGTTTGAATGTTAGCACTGCCTCATAATAGACGTGTAATCTTGAGTAACCTGCTCGGAGTTTACTGTGTGTGTCTAAGTTTTCTTATCAGTCAAATGGTGGTAATAGCATATTCCTCCCCAGGCTGTGCTGGTCATTTTCTTGTTGCTGGAACAAAGTACCTGACACCTACAACTTAAAGGAGGAGAGTTTTATTTTGGCTCTGATCTTTAGAGGATTCAGTCCATGGTTGGCTGGGTCCATAGCTGGAAGGGTCTGATGGGAAAAGTTGCCCACATTATAGTGACCAGGAGGCAGAGGGTGAAGGGAGAAGTCAGGAAGGGAGATGCATTCTCCCAGGTCACACCCCCGCGACCTGCCTCTTTTTGATCAGACCCTACCTTCTAACATTCAGCTCTGAACTCTTCAGGGCATTAACCCATTGATGAGTATAATGTGCTCACGATCCAATTATCTTTCAAAGGCCCAACCTCTGGACTAGAAGTCTCTGGGAGACATTCTAGATCTAAACCATGACAGGTTGGTAGCAAGGTTAAATGCACTGATATTTATTAAGGGCCTGCTGTCTAGGGATCACCTCCTCCCCACTGGATGTGTGAGACACCTTCTGACATACACAGACAGCAGTTATGTGCTTTTTATCCCTCTCTTACCTCTGGGCTTGCTCTGTGAGCCATTTCCATCCTGCCACAGTACGTGAAAGCTCATGCCATTCCTCGTAATGTTTCCAAACACTCTTCAATTATACAAAGTCCTTTGGTTACTTCTTGCAGTACTAACAGCCAACTTTTAGAAATTATAGCTCACATTACATAGATGATCCAGGCCTAAGCAATCCAGATCAAGGGGAGTGGAATTACCAGGTCTGACTTACAATAATCAGCACTCTCATTTGAGTGCCCAATGCCTTATCAAAAGCAAGATTCCTCTAGTGAAGAAGAAAAGGGCAAGAAGGTGAGCAACAACATATCACTTTACTAGCATGATCCAAACAGCTGTCCCCAAGGTGGACCTTGAGAATTATTACTTATGCTGGGCTCACAGTAAGTGTTATTTACAAGCAGGATTCCCAGCAGAAGAGACCGCATGTAGGTTATGTTAGCAGGGCTGCCAGAAAAAACAACAGTCTGAATTCATAGACCTGGGCTCTGTCTTATGATCTGCATCTGGCAGAAACTGGGGTTTGCAAGTGACAGTTCCAGTTGTTAAGCACAAAGAGAGAATTTATTGGCTGCTTTTGCTAGGTTGTGACAGGGCACACAGAGCACAGGTTGGGGATCTGTCTTCTGAAACACCTTGCCGCCTATTAACCAGAGCAAAGAAGTATGTTTTCCCACATCCCTAAGGATATTCCAGCAGACTGAATAGCCTGGCTTAGGTCACTGCTTTTACTTGGACAAGAGGAGGCCCAGCCTGGGCTATGTGTCATCCTAGGGATGAGGTAGAGAGGGGACTAGAGTCACCGAAACCATGAGGCTATGTAGAGCCAACTCTGCTGAGAACAAAATGAGGTTTGAAGCATAAAAGCAGTGGATGGATTGAAGCCTCCCGACTTTCTAAATGTCCGTGAGGAATGTAGCACTAACTCCTATAGCCTGGTCCACACAGATCTATCAAGCACACATCCTGCACTGTACATCTTGTCGCTGGGAGGAACAGTTTCCACAAGGGCAGGGATTTTATTTTGCTCATTCCTTCATCTGTTGTGCCTGCAGCAGGGCTGACAATGAAGCAGCTTTAACCAGCAGTTGTTGAGTGACTACGGAGGGACCATACTGCCTGCAGTGTATTGTCACTCTTTTACTGACTGTGTCTGACATGACTGTGTGCCCCTTGAGAGTGAGCAGGGCTTCCAAGGCCTGGCTCACGATGGGCACTCAGGACGAGTTTGCTGATGAGCTAGTGGGCACATGGGAGGGGGACACCCTTCTACTCTGCAGAGGAAAGGACATGGGCCCAGAGGTAAGGAGTTGAGTTTGTGCTTAGTTACAGGATCCTTAGCATTGTGCTTGTATCGATGTTGTCTTCTGGGACTCCATTGTTCCTACAGACATGACTGTGTCTGCCGAGATTCCTTTTGGCAGATCCAGCAGAGGAGCTCACAGCTTCCAGGGAAAATGCAAGGAGTATAGAGACAGAAGTGTAGACTTCATGGGCGCACAATGGAGGCAGGGGCCTGACAGTGAGGAACAGAGAGGGGGTGGCCAAGCCCAGGGCTGTGGCCTCTCATGGTCCACTTGCCATATGTCTAAGTTCTCTGAAGTGAGTGTGACAAAATACCACAGCCTGGGTGGTTTATAGGTAGCAGAGCTCTAGTTCTCACAGCACTGGAGGCAAAGCCCAAGATCAAGGTAGATTTGGGGTTAGTTGAGGGCCCGTTTCCTGGTTCACAAATGGCACCTTCTCCCCATGTCCTCATATGGTGGAACAGGTGACAGGTTTCTCCAAGTTCCCTTTCATAAAGGCACTAATCGCATCTGTGAGGGCTCATCAGGGTCCCTTAATGATGCCATCGCCTTGAGTGTGAGGATTTCCATGTATGAATTTTGGGCAAGTTACTTGACACCTGACAACAACTGCCAATGGTAAAACTATGGCAGAGGAGACACACTAAGAGAAGTGGATGGCTTAGGGACAGTCTCCAGTAAGTCTCCCTGAATGCTCTGGTCCCCTTGATCACTCATGAATTAGGCCACACATTCTGATAATTTGCTAGTAGTACATCACCTAATTGACAGGGTAAAACTTGCTAAAGCAAAGATCATACAAGTCAGGCTGGACACCCTTTTTGAGGACTCCTCCCATGAATGGATGTGTATTCCTGGTCCTTCCTCCTTCTCTTCCATTCTCTTCCAAGTTGTTTCCTGCATGATATGTAGCTCTTAGCTATTTGAAGCTACCCAATTAATAGAGAATGCTGGAATGTACTCACTACTAAATCTACTTTATAACTTTTTAATGTCTCTTATTCGGAGTCTCAAACTTCTGTAAAAGGAAAAGAATTTCAGCCCCAACAAAAATAGCATTCAGCAGTTGATAGCACTAAATGTTTTTCTTGAGAAAACCCGGTCACCCCTATCTGTAAATGTACCTTTTTAAGACCCCTGCCCAAAATACCAATGTAAGATCACTTAAAAACAAATGCTGTTGTCCACATCAGGTGACAGAATCTCTGATACCACTGTACTTGCTCATGATCCAAATCGATAGGAGAAATATTTATCTTGAAGTAGAAGGGAGTTTTAGCCATCTGGCCATATCCAACAGAAAAACATCAATCATTACTGTTACCTGTATAAATTAATATTTCCCCTTAAATAATTATACTAATTGATAATACCTTTCTGTGTGATTTTTTCCCATATTGACTCAACTAAACCTCATAACAATCTTATGAGGTTGGGACTATACTCATTTCCTCCCCCTGGCAAACTGCAAGATGCAGAGGTAGGTCCTGGCCTGATCTCCATTCACAAGGTGCTGGGGTTGGTGGGCCAGGGCTTGCCTTGAGACCTGGCCTTTACCATCTGCACCACACAGTCCCATTCCTGAGTGGCAGGGGGCAGTGGCTGGGCTTTCATCCAACCTTGTTGGGGATGTCCCAACATAAAACAAACGTCCCCAATGTACAATTTTGGATATGTTAAACACTCAATATTCCCTTATCAACAGGACATACATATCTGTTTTTAAAAAGAAAAAAAAAGTTTGGATGTTGAAAAGACATTGCTTTTATTTCAATAATGACTTTCACCCACATATACAGGGAAGAAATTCCAGATTCCGACAATACTTACAGCTCCACTTACTCTGTTTTCTTTCTCCTACATACAATGCTTCCTTTTTTACATTTCCTTCCTTAGTGGCTTGCTTATAACCTATTTTTCAGAAGCAATTGATTATACATTGAGCATAGGAATGAGATGTGAATGTGTATCACTACTGACACATTCATGTCAGAGAGAATTCCTTGGTGATCAAATTACTTTCAGGGCTGCTTTGTCAAAACGCTCCTTGTAAGTCTGTTTGATTGAGACCAGGTTTCCAGTAGTGTTGCACACGCAACCAGTGTTAGGAGGCAGAAACCGCTTCCTTTATGGACAAGCCCAAGCCCATCCCTGCTTCTGGAAGGGCAAAGCCTTACACCTTGACAGTGGGAGGACCAGGAATACCACTGTACTCTTCACATAGCTCCTTCCCACTCCTCCTTGATTACTTGGAAAACATTCAGTTCTTGTGTTTTCAATTATGCAAATTGTAGCCTAACAATGTTATGACCAAATAGAGCAATACGTAAGTATAATAGGAATACACAAATCCATAAATTTGTGTAAGAAGTCAAGCATTCTTTCAAATAGGTTTCAAACAGGTTCCAAATTAACTAGTGGATTCTGGGAGATCAGACGCCTGCCTTCATCTCTCTTTTGTACCTGTCTGTCTCATTTGTACCTTTCTGTCTGGAGGATGTTTTGCCTGAAGGTGGTTGCCGTTTATTGTCACCATGCTTACATTGGGACACATTGTTCTAACCACACAATGTCTGGGTCTAGGTTGCTCCCTCTCTGAAGCCTTTATTAGCACTTAAAGGATGAAGCTTTGAATTTCTGCTCACAGGAAATAGGACTAGTGCAGTACATTACTGCAGAGTAGGAACCCAACTAATACAGGAAAGGGTCATCATGTCTTCATGGGCTCTTGAGAGTGTAAAGTACTTGTACCTCAGGAAACTTTGAACCCAGACATGGTCTGTAATTAACTCTTCCTGAGGAGGGTGGAAAGGTGGGGCTCCTTGTAGAAGGACAGATGGAGCAGACAGACGAAGTGTTTAGGGATTCACTAGCACTCTTTCCATTCCCTAAAACAAATTTTTAACTTTGCACAAAAAACATCATTTATTATAGAGAAGTCATCCTCTGACCCCACCCGCCACTTTTCTCCCCTCTTTATTAGCTTTCTGAAAAGATCAAACCTGAATAATTTAATGATCATAACACTTTCTTTACATTAATGAGATTCTGCACATTCTTACGTCTTATTACCATGGCAGGAACACCCTGTGGTGGAATGGATAAACACTGTGATCCAAGATAAAAATCTCTCGAGAAAGGTGAAGCCATCAAGCAGATAGTGCAAAGGCAAGAGAGTAAGACTGAGGACAACATCCTGGTGGAGTCTATTTATAGACAGCTACATGAAGAAAAGGTTGAGGAAACCTTTTTTGGTCAACATCCCAAAGCATCTGGTTAGGATGGAGTGTTTTACTTTGGACATGTTCTGGAAAAACAGTTTGCTGGCCACAGACTACCAAATAACCTTTTGGACTACACTGGAAAGCATTTCCTTTTTCAGAATATTGTTGAAATCGAGCAGGACAGGCGCTATAACTAATCTGATCTTTAGCAGGGAAGAAACAGTGAGGGATTTAAAAAAACTTTGGAGGTAGATGGCTTACAGGAATCAGTCAAAACAAGACCAGATGAAAGATTTAAAGGGGTGAAAAAGCTAACTCAGAAAAAGAGCTTCAGGAAAGCAAGCATGTGTCCTACTTAATGTGGTGGATTGACCAGATGGGTTCATCTTCTCTTTTACCAGGCACTCTCTTATTCACAATAGTAGGGAGAATGGGAGGAGACAGGAATCGGCGTGATATATCAACAAGTGTGTGGAAGGCAGAAACGCAGCAGAGCATGTCTACAGATGGAACGCTGATGGGAGCAGAACCCAAGGAGAGGGGTCCTTTCCTGCACCCTGAGAAGCAGGGGTGGAGGAGGTGCCACCTTCTCCACCTTTCTCTTTACTGTCTTGCGGGGACTAAAAGTTTAATCAGAAGAGAGTGACTGTAGGTTCTCTGGGCATGGGGACCTGGCACTACCAAAGGCTAACACAATGGGCTCCATGCTGCGAATACTGAAAAAGCTGCTTATCTGATTATTTAAGGACAATCAGAAACCAGCACAGGTGACCTTCAGCTAGCAGAGACCACATGTGACATGCACAGTCCACACCCCACCAGGGTACAAGCTAGTCTCCTTTTCTTTGCCTCAGTCATCAACAGGAAAAAACTGGTCAAGAATGACCAGAAATTGGATGGAAAAGTAAGACAAAAATAAAGAAAAAATTAACTTAGAGGAAACAAAGAACCAGAAATACACTTTTTAAAAAAAATTAATTCTATTGGCACATTTTAGGTATACAATATAATGACATTCATCATCAGAGATTTGCACCTTTACACAATCTCTCTTGGTTCTTATTTTTTCCCGCTTCCCCTGCCCTCCCTTCAACCCCTCCATCCCTCCCTACTTACAAAGACTTTGTTTCCATTTTTTCATTTTCTCATATTAATTCCATTCCCTTCTTTCCCTTCCCCTACCCCTCCAACTATCCTTATCCCTTTGCCCCTTCCTATTTCACATTATCTATTACATCTTTTAGTCGATATTTACACTTTCAGTTTCTCACACTAGAGAAACTATTTTGTATTTACACAGGAATGTCCTATTTATTTCACTTAAGAGTATCGCCTCAATGTGCATCCATTTAGCTATAAATGTCTCTAGTTTCTCATTTTTTATGGCTGAGTAGTACTCCATTTTATTTTTTTTAAATGACATTTTCTTTATCCAGTCTCCAGTTGATGGGCAATTGGGCTGCTTCCAAGTTTCAGCTATTTCAAATTGTGCTGCTATGAACATGGGTGCACATATATCACGCTGGTATGATTCTTTTAATTCTTTGGGAAAGATCCCCAGCAGTGGAATAGCGGGGTCAAATGCAACTTCCAGTCCTAGTTCTTTGAGGTATCTCCATACTGATTTCCACAGTGCTTGCACCAGTCTACACTCCCACCAGCAGTGGAGCAGGGTTCCTCTTTCCCCACAGCCCTGTCAGCATTTGTTATTGGTTGATTTCATGATAGCAGCCATCCTTTCTGGGGTGAGGTGGAATCTCAGCATCGTTTTCATTTGCATCTCTCGAATGACCAGTGATGTCGAACATTTTTTCATATGTTTATTTGCTATTTCTACTTCTTTGTCTGAGAAATGTGTGGTCATTTCAGATGCCCATTTTTGGATTGGGTCTTTAAATTTAGGAGGTCTGATTTTTTAAAGTTATTTATGGACTCTAGATAATAGACCTTTCTCTGAGGAACAGCAGGTGAAGATTTTTTCCCACATTGTGTGTTGTCTCTTCACTCTGTTGGTGGTTTCTCTTGCTGTGCAGAAGCTTAAGAAGAGATCCCACTTGTTGATTGTTTGTGCTAGTTCACGGGAAACTGAGGATTTGTTCATAAAATCTTTTCCTACACCAGCATCTTCAAGAGTTCTACCTAACTTCTGTTCCAGGGGATTCAGTGTTTCTGTTTTAACATTTAGATCTTTAATCCATTTCAATTTTAATTTAGTGCATGGTGAAAGATATGGGTCTAGTTTTAATCTTTGGCAAGTTGAAACCCAATTTTTCCAGCACCATTTGTTAAAGAGGCTATCTTTCCTCCAGTGAGGGTATTTGGCTCCTTTGTCGAAGATGAGGTGGCTGAGTGTGTCTGGAGTTGTTTCAGCATCTTCTAATCTGTTCCACTGATCCTCAGGTCCATTTCTTTGGGAGTACCATGCTGTTTCTATCACAGTAGCTTTGTAGTATAGTTTCAAGTTGGGGGTTGTGATACTCCCTACAATGCCTCTGTTACCTAGAATTGCTTTTGCTATTCTGGGTCTCTTCTTGTTCCAAATGAATTTTTGGATTGTTCTCTCAAGGTCTGTGAAGTATGCTGCAGGGATTTCAATTGGGATTGCACTGAATCTATATAGCAGCTTTAGAAGCATGGCCATTTTCACGATGTTGATTCTTCCTACCCAGGAGCAAGGGATGTCTTTTCATTTTCTGATACCGTATCCAATGTCTCTTTTTAGAGTGCTATAGCTTTCAGAGAAGAGGTCTTTGATTTCTTTTGTTAGGTTGATTCCTAGATATTTCAGTTTTTTGGATGCTATTGTGAAAGGAATCATTTGCCCTATTTCCCTCTCAGTGAGTCTGTTGTTCATGTAGAGGAAAGCTATTGATTTTTGTGTGTTGACTTTGTATCCAACTACTCCACTGAATTTGGTTAATAAGTCTAGAAGACTTTTGGTGGAGTTCTTTGGGTCTTCTATATACAGTATCATGTCATCTGCAAATAATGACAATTTGACTTCTTCATTCCTATATTTATTCCTTTTCTTTCTTTCTCTTGTTTAATTGCTCTAGCTAATGTTTCCAACACTATATTGAACAGGAGTGGTGATAGTGGACATTCTTGTTTTGTTCCTGTTTTTAGTGTAAAGGATTTCAGTTTTTGACCTTTTAGTATGATATTGGCTGTTGGTTTTTCATAGATGGGTTTTATCAGATTGAGGTAGAGACTGTCTATTCCAATTTTTTGTAGGGTTTTTATCATAAATGCATGTTGGATTTTGTCAAATGGTTTTTATGCATCTATTGAGATGATCATGTGGTTTTTGTCCTTGGCTCTATTGATATAGTGTATTACATTGATTGATTTTCATATATTGAACCATCCCTGCATCCCTGGGATGAATCCCACTTGATCAGGGTGTATGATCTTCTTGATGATCTTCTGCATTCTGTTTGCCAGTATCTTATTAAGGATTTTTGCATCTATGTTCATTAGTGAGATTGGCCTATAGTTCTCCTTTTCGGTTGGGTCTTTCTCTGCTTTGGGGATCAAGATGATGCTTGCTTCCAGGAATGAATTTGGGAGTATTGCTTCCCTTTCAATTTCATTGAAGAGTTTAAACAGTGGCAGTAGTTCCTCTCTAAATGTCTTGTAGAATTCAGCAGTGAAGTCATCAGGACCTGGGCTTTTCTTGGTTGGTAAGTTTTTAATTCCATTTTCAATTTCATTGGTTGATATTGGGTTGTTTAGAATTTTTAGGTCTTCTTCATTCAACTTTGGTAATTCATATGTATCTAGGAATCTGTCCATTTCTTCTGTGTTGTCCATCTTATTGGCGTATAGGTTCTGGAAGTAGGTATTGATGATCCTCTGGATTTCTGCTGGGTCTGTTGTCATTTCACCCTTTTCATTCCTAATTGCATGGATTTGGGCCTTTTCTGTCCTTTTTCTGATAAGGTTGGCTAAGGGTTTGCCAATTTTGTTTATTTTTTCAAAGAACCAACTCTTGCTTCATTGATTTTTGTATCATTCTCTTAGTCTCCATTGCATTGATTTCTTCTCTGATCTTTATAATTTCCTCCCTTGTGTGAGCTTTGAGTGTGTCCTGCCCTTCTTTTTCTAGAAGCTTGAGGTTCAGCATCAGGTTGTTTAATTGGGCTTGCTCTGTTTTCCTAATAGGAGTGTTCACTGCTATGAATTTCCCTCGTAAGACTGCTTTCATTGTGTCCCATAGACTCTGATATGTTGTATTGTCATTGTCATTTAATTGTAAGAGCTGTCTGATTTCTTCTTTAATTTCCTCTGTGACCCATTGGTTATTCAGAAGTGTGTTGTTCAATTTCCACGTGTTTATGACATTTTTCCAGTTTCTTTTGCTATAAATCTCCAATTTCGTCGCACTATGGCCTGATAATATACAGGGGATAACTTCAATTCCTTTGCACTTACTTAAACATGTTCTATGTGTGGGTATGTGGTCTATTTTTGAGAATGACCCATGTGCAGCTGAGAAGAATGTGTATTCTGATTTTGTGGGGTGGAAGACTCTGTAAACATCAGTTAAGTTCATTTGTTCAAGAGTTTGATTGAGTTCTAGTATTTCATTCCTTATTTTTAGTCTAGTTGATCTATCTATTTGTGACAGTGGGGTGTTGAGTTCCCCCACTACAATTGTATTAGTGCATATATGACTTTTCATGTCTGTTAGTATTTGTTTTATATAGTTGGGTGCACTAGTGTTTGGTGCATAGATATTTATGATTGTCATCTCTTCCTCTTGGATTCTTCCCTTTACAAGGATGTAGTGTCCTTCTTCATCTCTCTTAATCAGTGTTGGTTTGAAATCTACTTGATCTGCCAAGAGGATAGCTACTCCTGCTTTTTTTGGGGTTCCTGCTGCATGCAGTATTGTTTTCCACCCTTTAACTTTCAGTCTATGAGTTTCTTTTTGAATGAAGTGTGTTTCTTGTATGCAGCATATTGTTGGATTTTGCTTCTTGACCCATTCTGCCAGTCTATTTCTTTTGCTTGGTGAATTGAGACCATTAACATTGATGGTTATAACTGAAACGTATTGACTTGTCATTGCCATGACTTTTTCTTTTTGTTGGGTTCTCCCCGTTTACATTGAATTTCTTGTCATGCCAGATGGTTCATTCTGCTTTGCTTCCTGGGGTTGTGATCCTCAATGTCTGTTCCTAGGATATAGTGTAAAATTCTTTGGAGTGCTGGTTTGGTATTCACAAAGTTCCTAAGGTGCTCTTTGTCATGAAAGTATCTTATTTCTCCATCCATTTTGAAAGATAGTTTTGCAGGGTACATCAATCTGGGTTGGAGGCTGTTTTCCTTTAGGGCTTGAAATACAGCACTCCAAGCTCCTTTTGCCTTGAGGGTTTGCATTGAGAAGTCTGCTGTGTTTCTGATGGGCTTCCCTTTGTATGTGATTTGTTTCTTTTCTCTAACTGCTTGTAGATCTTTGTTCTTCTGATGAGTTTCTGGAATCTTAACAATCATATGCCTATGTGTAGATTTTTTTTTGATCATTGCTAGTTGGAGTCCTATATGCCTCACCTATCTGTATGCCAAATTCTTTTCTCCTGCTTGGGAAGTTTTCGGCCTTTATTTCTGTGAAGAGGTTTTTTATGTCATCTGAACTCTCTCCTGTTTCTTCTTTGACTGCAATCAGTCTTGTTATTCTTCTTTCCATTGCCTAGCAGCTGCTGGATTGATATCTCATGGTCCCTTAGAATTTTGAAGCAATTTTTCTTTTCCTGGTCAGTATTTGCAATCTTATCTTCTATATCAGAAATTCTGTCCTCACATTGGCACATTTTGCTGTGTAGACTTCAATGGCGTTTTTGATCTCCTGGAAATCGAACTCGGGACCTTGCACTTGCAAGGCAGGCAGCAGAACCACTGAGCTAAATCCCTGGCCATGCATCTGTTTTATGGATTCCAGTTGTTTCCTATGTTGGGATTTGATCATGTTCCTCAGTTCCTCTCTAGATTTATTAATCATGTCTTGCACTATGAGCACAATCTCAGTTGTTATCTGAGAAAGTATTTCTGATTTCATTTTTTCCAGATCCTCTTTTGTTGCCAGTTCAGGGCATCCAGGTGGTTGAGTATCAGAGTTTTCCATCTCATTTCCCTTTGGGATTGCAGTAGATGATCTGGAAGTCTGGTTTTGAGACTTGTTTACATGTCTTCTCATTTCTACCTGGGGTGAGGGGTGCTGTTGGCAACTGTGTGGCTCACCTCCTCTGAGCTGGGAGCAGTCGGATGGCAGTTCAGAAGCTTCTTCCTCTGGTCTGGGAGCAGCAGGACAGATGGCAGCCTGGAAGCCCCTTCCTCTGTGTAGATATTTTTTGATCAAGGCTAGTTGGAGTCCTACACACCTCACTTATCTGTATGTCAAGTTCTTTTCCCCTGCTTGGGAAGTCATCTGCCATTACTTTGTGAACAGTTTTTTTAAGTCGTCTGCACTCTCTTCTGTTTCTTCCTTGACTCTGATCAGTCTTATGTTATTCTTCTTTGCTTCGTCTAGCAGCTGCTGGATTAATTTCTCATGGTCCCTTACAATTTTAAAGCAATTTTTCTTTCCCTGTTCACTAATTGCAATCTTATCTTCTATATCTGAAATTCTGTCCTCACATTGGTTCATTCTGCTGCATAAACTTTCAGTGGAGTTTTTAATCTCCTGGAAATCTGTTTGCATCTGTTTTATGGATTCCATTTGTTTCCTATGTTGGGATTCCATCATGTTCCTCAGATCCTCTATTTTTTAATCTGTGTCCTCTCTAGATTTATTAATCATGTTTTGCACTATGGGCACAATCTCTGCTTTTATTGAGAAATTATTTCTGATTTCATTTTTTCCAGATCCTCTTTTGCTGCCAATTCAGGGAGTCCAGGTGGTTGAGTATCAGATTGTTCCATCTTGTTTCCCTTTGAGGTTGCTTTAGGTGATCTGGAGGTTTGGTGTTGAGACTTGTTTGGATGTCTTCTCATTTCAACAGAGGCATGGGGGATATGTGCTGCTGGCACCTGGGTAGCTCACCTCCTCAGTGCTGGGGGCAGTGGTAAGGCAGCCCAGAATGTTCACCTCCTCTGTGCTGGGGGCAGCTCTGCTCCTCAAGCTGGGGTGGGGGGGGGTACGGTGGCCTGGAAGTTTCACCTCCTCTGCCAGAAATACACTTTTTGAAACATCTGTATTAATATCTGTAAAAAGATGAATAAATGTTGCCTTTGTAAAACAAGTACAGGAAGAATACACACAGAGAGAATAAATGAAAGCTCTTGGAATTTGTAGAGATGGTAACTAAAATAAAATAAAATTTCAATAAAATGTTTGAAGGATAAAGTCAAGAAAAACTTCTCAGAACTAAAAAGATACAAATGTCCAAATGTAAAAGACCTGCCAGGTACCAAGAGAAGGGAGAAAAACTAGTTAGGTGTATCCTTGTGATGTTTCAGGACACAAATTACTAAGTAGGTGACCCTAATGGCTTCAAAACAGGAAGAAATGCAGACAGCTTTGGAAGGGCATTGGGTTTCTCAGTACCTGAAAAGTCAGAAGACAACATGAAGCTGCCTCCACTGACCTGAGTGAAGTAGTTTGTGACTCATCATCACTGTAGCTAGCTGTGTGTATTCACGGGAGCCACTGTACTACTCTGTCTTGTATATATGTTTAGTATTTCAAAAACAGAAATCGTAGGTCCAGGGATTTAGCTCAGTGTTTCCAGCACCTGCCTCACAAGCACAAGGTCCCAAGTTTGATCCCTGGTACCAAAAACAAAAAACAAAAACAGAAATTGTAGAACCTGCCATGAAAATAGAACAAATAAGACAACAAAAGAATGCTGATGGACCAAGGGTAGCAGTGTGAACATCTGATTTAAAACAGGGATTAACCACAGAGCCCAGAGAAATGGCTAAAAGAGGAGTCAGTTGAGTCAGGTTCCTGATGGTTTGTTATCAATCTATTGGAAATTATTTTTATAGAAATGGAGTAAAAAATAAAAAGTGGTGAAATTCAGAGTGCAGAATTATGTTCAACTTATAGTTTTACACCCAACCAAACCCTAACTGTGACAGAGAATGCAGACATCCTTAGGGAAGCCTGGGCTGAGGAGCCATGCCCCTTCACAGCCTTCTTAGGACATGACGGAGGGACATCTGTCTTGGAGGACATGCTGTCTAAGGCAGAGGCAGGCCTGGGGCCTAGGGAACAGGGACAGTGTGGAGCAGCAGGAGCTAGGGATCACACCTCACTATTCATCAGATATGAGAAACAACTGGCCCAGACGGCTCCCCAACCTCAGCACCACTCTCCACACCTTCCTTCCACCATCTATGCAAGCATGGCATGGGTAGAAGGTAGGGAAGTCATCAGGCTGCATATCATTGAGTTACAGAGCACAAACAGCCCATGCAACCCAACCAGGCATCTTTTCCAAAACCAAGATGATGAGATTCCTAGAGAATGGGAAAACCGTTTTGTTGTTTTCAGGAAAGGGACAGAAGGCTTTCACGTCCCAGGTGGAAGCTGACCCGGCCAATTGGAAAGACCAGAATCTAGAGAGGGGCAGGCAAAAGGAGTCTGGGCCATTGGCCTGCCTTGGTCTCCTGGGTGAGGATGGTTTATTCTCCTACTCCATGGGAGCTGGCCAGAAGGCCTGGCACCCAGTCCACAAAGGCTTCTGCTTGTAAGACACCACCAAGACACCATCTCTTCTAGGGGACAGGGACTGAGTGGAGCAGGACAGGCTAGGTTTGGCTCACTTCTTTAGGGAAACGAGCAAGGATACCCTCACCCTATGCACACACAGAAGAATTCAGACTGTGCCCATGAGGGATCCTCATCAGACACTGTGTTGACCTGTAACCTGGATGGACCAGAGTAACAACACACAAGTGAGTATTAAAACTACTTCTTCAAACTGTCGTGATCAAGCTAGATACCCTAGACAGGGTCTGATTGACACACATATGTGTAAAGTGGCAAGCTGAAGGAGGCTCCACCACACAGGACAAACAGGAAACATTAATATTTATTCAAGTATATTAAATAAAGGAAATAGAGGAAACCTGTTCACTAAAGAGGAAAGCAAGACAATAGAATCAATTTATTAAAATCTGACTATGTTGTTGGAGAATGCGTCTGTGGTCACCACACCTGAGTAGCTTGCATCTAGAAGCTTAATGGAAAGATAAATTGTACAGGACAATGAATGGAACCTTCATAGTACAAAGGATATGCTGCTCCCAGGGAGCCCAGCCTTTGGTACCCTAGGCTGTCCAGGCACTGAAAAGCATTGTGATGGGCCATGGGCCATCATATGAGTTATCCCAGCACCTAAAGGAAGTCGTTCAAAGGTTTTCAGAGGAAACACTGGCCATCTTTTAAAAGAGATGAACTACAACTACAACATAATTACAGATCTTTAGCCTCAGAATTAATACTTAGGACAATACTAGAATAGATCATCAAATGGTCAACTGGCCACCAACAGAGTGGGTAGAGGACCTGAGAAAGAATCAGCAGGTGTTCTTGGAAGAGCAGGTGGAGCTGTACAATGCAAGGCCCCTCGAGTCTTAAGAGTGCAGGGTACAGAGGGACCCCAGAAAGTGGGGCAGAGACACAAGCCCTGTGCTCACCAGGGAATTTAACTAAATAGAATTATCATAGCTCATTGAGACACAGCCTTGAACACCTATGAACAGTGTATTTAGGTAAAATACCAATTTGAACAAATCTTTCCAAATATGAAGACAGAATGAAACATATGCATAATGCAATATGAAATTTAAAGGCCCAAATCCTAGCTGGATTGCTCCTGAGTAGCTGGAGCAGAGAGGAGCCTCGAGCCAACAGGGCTCACCAATTTCTGGAAATGAAACTATTTTCTGCCCAAATCCAGAAAGGCCTACAAATCCAAATCCAGTTACAACAATCAAGAGGAAGGAAGGCAAGTTGTAAAGTGAATGTTGGAGAAGAATTACCCATGCAGCTTTTTGTGGTTCTATTTAATAATAATCACAGCAAAATGGCTAACATTACATGAACTATTTATCTTCCTAAAGATGTTCTAAACACTTTAATCTTGTAACTCATATAATCTATATAACAATCTTCCAAAGGTGAAATTCTTATTATCTCCACTTTACAAATAGGAAACTCTAGGCCTTGTGAAGCAAAACAACTTGTTCAATACCACACAGTGAATAAGCAGCAAACAGCACACAGAATTTTCTATCCTTTATTATTGTTTAAACTTGTTCACATGGCATAATGAGCTGGTAATATATTTGACTAAATATAATTGCACATAACATTTTGTGCTAGATCAAATAGTACATTTACCTTTAATCTTTCCTAGCATAGAAAGGAATAGGTGCCAGAGAAATTTTATAGGTGAAAGATACAAAAATTATGGGCTATTACCTTCATTTTTTCCCAAGCATGGGAACATCCAGGCAACTCCGGTTTCACCAGAGGACAGGCTGCCCCAGAGTAAGGGCTTTGTGCCATTGGAACAATGCCTGAACACAGGGCAGGTAGGAGCTGAACTTGGGGGAGAGACCGATGCTTATACAACTCATAGTCTCTCATGGTAAAGGAATTGATGGGTCCAATGTGGGTCATTGGTCTACAGAAAACACAGAGGTAGATTTGAGAGTAAAGTTCCAGAGGGACAGGCAAAGCTAATAATGGCCAAATTCAATGACTTTCCCTTCCTCTTCTGCCCAGACTCCACAGCTGAAATTACTAAGCCCATTGGGTAGACAGTAAGTGCCCACTTGAGGCCTTGAGACCACAACCAGCACACTTTTGCCGTTCTTTTAATGTCTCTAGGAAGGGAACGTTTGTAGGTATGGTCAAGCTTGGAGGGGAATTGATGGAAGAATACTATACCTGTGGAATGTTGCAGTCTGTGGGGACTACATCTGGTAAGACTTTGCATTTTTGCATTTGTGACATTTTACCCGAAAACTTGATGTAAGACAAAGTTCTCACTTTGGTGAGTGGTGTGCATCACACAATGGCATAATGGACTCTGGAACACCCAGAGCAGTTAAGAGTTAGACAAAGACAGGTGTCCTTGCCTGATGTCACCGTCCCACCCACATCAGTGCTGCTGCCGTGACCTCCATTCGTGGGTGCAGAAGGCTGGGTGGGACCACGGGCACAGGAGGGACCACATACAAAACTTTATTAAGTTATAAATAATGTTCTTTTGAACATAACATTTGTGCTTTTCCTCCCAGACATAATATTAAACTGAGAAATTTAAATCAACATAAGGAAAAGTGTTGCTAATACTAACCAATTCCTGACAGCCTGGTTCTGGCATTGTGCATTGCTGTGTGTACTTGCTAACTCTGTAAGGCAAGGAACACTGTTCTCATTTCACAAACCAGACAGCTGGGATGCAACAAGCTTTACTTAGTTATTGACTTTCCCAGCACATAAGTACGGAGCAGGATTGCAAACAGTGCTTATCTACTTCCAAAACTAAGGGCCAGGCTGGAATACGCTTCTGTAGAAACACCAAATCCTGAAAAATGGTAGCAAACAGAAAACAATTTTTGCTAGAACTTGACATTGTCTGTATGGCTGTCAATGCATGTAGGAAGGATATTTAAGACAAATAAGGGAGCATAAGAGATTAAGGGAGTTATAATTTCTCCATGCACTCAAACTATAAACTGTTCACACTGGTGGACTACCTAGAGCAACCACAACAATCTTTAAAAAAGGACATAAACACAGAAATAAATAAAAATGGAAATCCATACAATAGTCAAGTTACCCACAGGAAGCCAGAGAAAAGAAAAAAGAGGGTAATGGAATACAGGAAGTAAACTGAAAATAAAAAATAAAACAGCAGACTTAAACTCTAACATATCCATAGTTACATTAAATTTTCATGCTCTAAATACACCAACTAAAAGACAGAGATTGTCAGAATGGGTTTTTAAAAATGGCCCAGCCAGATGCAAAGACATTATGGAGACTGAAAAAAAACCCCAAAAAACTATGTACGATTTTAACTATATAATATTCTTGAAGTATAAGAAGCCTTGAAATAGATAGCAGATCCCTGGTGGCCAAAGCTAAGGATGGAAGGGCTCGAAAGTTTGACTAGAGCTATAGACAGGTGATGGAACCACTAGCTTCTGACTCAGTATTGTGCTATGGTTCCATTAGGATGTAACCATGAGGAGGACTGGCTGAAGGGTATACAGGACCTTGCTGTGTTATATTTGCAACTTCCTATGAATCTTCCTCTCAAAATAAAAACCTTAAAAAAATACCAGTAGGACTCTTCCTAGGAAAAAGCATGAATAGTCAATTAAAAGAAAAAAGCAAAACACATATATTGACAAGATTAAGCTCTCTTGGTTGAGTAGAAAAGAAATATTGATTTACCATGGAAAGAGTAGCGAGTCAAACTGAAGACAACCCAGCAATGCAGTTCAGCCATGAAAAAAAAGCTGCCCTGAGCCACGAACATTCTCAAAAAGGCTGACTTGCAGAACATGTGGAGTCATGCTTGTTTCCTGCTTCTATATCACTCAGACTTTTATTAAATATTGTGTAGTTTTTTATATTATACTCCAAAAATATGTTGCCAAAGTAGCGTAATACAGGAAATAATAAGGGCATATGGAGGCTAAATAAGTTAAGAGAATATTTAACAATGAAGCAACAGAGAGAACACTTGAATACTATTTTCAAATTAAGGATGAACTTATAAAAAGGAGCACTGATTAATTTCCATGCCGTTAACCATTACAGAGAGCTTAAGAGGTATCTTCATAAAATCATTGGTTAACATCACACTCTCCCACAATCTCATGTAGTTACATGACTTTTATCACTAGTCCCTTTCAAAATCCTCCCCTTCACTTCAAGCACGCATATTCTCTCATGCTAACCACATTCTGGAGCAGTTCTGGAAGTCTTTTGTGTGTCTTTAGTTGTGTGGTAGTGGCTGCATGTTGCATGATATTGCTGCCCTAATTCAATTCAAAACATTGACCTTTCATGGTCATTTTGACTAGGAAAAAGCCACAGTGTACATGGTGCCAGATCTGATGAGTAGAGTTGATAAAGACACATTGTAGTATTTTTGACAAAAGAATTGCCATAAATATTTGATCAATGAGGGGTGCTTAAAAATATGGTTGATGGTAAATTAAAAATGTATTACAGTAAGAGATACATTGCCATGAATTCCTCTCAAAATACTTACTTCAATCTCTTATCCTATCATTCTTTTTTTTCTATCATTCTTGACAATGTGTCTTTACTGTAATAAATTTTAAAATATTTACTCATTCAGCATTCTATCACTCTTGTATGTGACCCTTAATGGCCATACAAAATTATAAGTACTATGAAAACAAATCAGTTGGTTATTAAAGAACAAAATGCAAGAATTCCAAATAGACTGTGATTGTACTTTGTGTCTGTTGATGTTACAACATGAACTAAAATACCCATTTACCTTTTAATGTATGTAATGTGTCAAAACCAGACAAGACATAGTATCTCACCTTAAAATATATGCGTCAACAAATCATGGTTTTATCCTAAAATTATTTTAAAATTAATTAAATGAAGAATACATCCTTTGAATAGAAACAGTTGAAATGTTCTTTTATATTATAAAAATGATCAGCATTTACATTAAAATAAATATTCTAATACAATATTTAGTGACATATTGATCCAATCACTTAGATGTTTCTTCATTATTTACCACACACAAATGAAAGTGTGACTAAAAATTCCCTTAAGAGTCCTGAGATCAGCTTCTACTGTGTAAGAAGTTTATAAGGCCAAAAATGCCTGGGAAATCATAGTCTTAACTATACTTCCTCTTTAAGAAATGGAGCTTGCATTTTGCTCAGCCACAAAAATGCTTTCAGTTCCTCCCCTCCTTTCTGTTAGGTGGACAGATATGGCACACAAGAAGGCCTGTTGATGGCATCAGGATATCTGCTTAGGCACTGGGCCAGTGTCCTTCACAGCCAGGTCTTCAGAGTGACCCAGGGAAATGGGGTCCCACTGGGCCCAGGAGAGGAGGGGCTGAAGATAGTACAGGGGAAGTGAGGAAAGGAAACCATGACTCTGCTCACAACCAGCTTTGTGTAAATAAGGGAGCTCTGATTCCACTGCTCCTAGGGCAGAGGAGGTGAGCCACACTGGCACCAGCGGCACACCGCCCCCCCCCGGTGGAAATGAGAAGACACGTAAACAAGCCTCAAAAACAGACTTCCAGATCACCTACAGCAACCCTAAAGGGAAAGGAGATGGAACAATCTGATACTCAACCACCTGGACTCCCTGAACTGGCAACAAAAGAGGATCTGGAAAAAATGAAATCAGAAATAATTTCTCAGATAACAGCAAAGATTGTGCCCATAGTGCAAGACATGATTAATAAATCTAGAGAGGACACAGATTAAAAAATAGAGGATCTGAGGAACATGATGGAATCCCAACATAGGAAACAAATGGAATCCATAAAACAGATGCAAATAGATTTCCAGGAGATTAAAAACTCCACTGAAAGTTTATGCAGCAGAATGAACCAATGTGAGGACAGAATTTCAGATATAGAAGATAAGACTGCAATTAGTGAACAGGAAAAGAAAAATTGCTTTAAAATTATAAGGGAACATGAGAAATCAATCCAGCAGCTGCTAGACGATGCAAAGAAGAATAACGTAAGACTGATTGGAGTCAATGAAGAAAGAGGAGAGAGTGCAGATAACATAAAAAAAACTCTTCAAAGAAGTGATGGCAGAAAACTTCCCAAGGAGGGGAAAAGAGCTTGACATACAGAAAAGTGAGGCATATAGGACTCCAAATAGCCTTGATCAAAAAAAATCTACACATAGGCATATAATTGTTAGGATTCCAGAAACCCAAAAGAAGAACAAAATTGTACAAGCAGTTAGAGAAAAGAAACACATCACATACAAAGGAAAGCCCATCAGAATCACAGCAGACTTCTCAATGCAAACCCTCAAGGCAAGAAGAGCTTGGAGTGATGCATTGCAAGCCCTAAAGGAAAACAGCCTCCAACCCAGACTGATGTACCCTGCAAAACTATCCTTCAAAATGGATGGAGAAATAAGATACTTTCATGACAAAGAGCACCTTAGGAACTTCATGAATATCAAACCAGCACTCCAAAAAATTTTAGATAATATCCTAGGAACAGACAATGAGGATCACAACCCCAGGAAGCCCAGCAGAATGAATCCGTTGGGCGTGACAAATTAAACACAAAGGGGGAGAATCCAACAAAAAGAAAAAGTCATGACAAGGCTTTTAAAACTTTTAACTTCATCTCCCAAATGAGTTTATAATTCAATCTTGTTGTAGTGATTAGTATTTTTCTGATTCTAGTGTTCCACATCTTTCCTTGTGCTGTACTGGCTATTTATCATCATATTGTGTCTACTTTTTAACTGAGTTGTCTGTTAATGAGCTGTAAGAGTTCTTTATATATCCTGGTCATAGGTTATATGCATTGTAAATATGGTCTGTTTAAAGACTACTTTTCATTTTAATGATGTCATTTAAAGTTCTAAATTTTGATGGAATCTCATTTATCAATGTTTTTATTTTATACATCATGTTTTTTGTATCCTAGGAAGTTCTTGCCTACCTTAAATTCATAAACATTTTCCCTTATAATTTCTTCTTAAAGTTTTATAGTTTTAATCTTTCGTATTTAGGTTCATAGATCCTTTTAAGTTATTTTTATGTATGGAAATAAAGGCTTGAGGTTAATTTTTTATATATGGATACTGGGTGTTCTAGTGTCATTTGCTGAAAACACTATCTTTTCCTCAGCTCTTGAATTGAGTTTATAATCTATACAATGTTAATGTTAAATAATCTTTCAAAACTCAGTGGACCATATATGTGTGGTTCTATTTCTATATTCTCTGTTTTATTCCAATGATCTATATGTCTTTCCTTACACCAGCACTGCCTTGATTACTGTAGCTTTAGAGGAAGTCTTAAAATTAGGTACTAAACGTCTTCCAACACTTTTTTTTTCTCTTTTTACTTTTCTAGGTCCTTTGTACTCCTACTTAACTTTTAAATTTCAATATCCAATTCTTTATTTAGAGCAAGTATACATAGACCTGAATTTTTATATATACCTTGTGTTTTCTAATCCTGCTAAATTCAAATACAAGTTCTAAGGGCTCTTAGAGATTTCTTAGTATTTTCTCTGTAGATGATCATTTCATCTACATATAAAGATTTTGCTTCTACCTTGCCAATCCTATCCTAATTGTGTCATTTTATTGGCAGACTATTTTGGTTTAGGCCTGTGTTTCAAAGTTTAAAGGACAGATGAAGAGTAGGCATATCTGTCCTTGTTCCCCACCTTAGGGAGAAAGCATTTTATTTTATTTTCTCCATTCATATAAGGCATTTTTGCTGGAAGTATGGAGTACATGTCTTTAATCTGTTGAGAAGGTTCTGTTCTACTTCTAGTCTCCTGATACCTTTTACCATGAACAGCTGTAGAATTTAGTCCAATACTTTTTCTCCAACTAATGACAGGATCATATGGCTTTTTCCTTTCCTCTGTTACAATGATGACTTTTGGGGGTGGATCTTCCAATGCTGAACCAACACTGCCATCCCTATAATAAAACCACTTTCTACATAATGCCAGATCTGCTTTCTAATAGTTTGTTTTGATAAACAAATTTCTATCTATGTTCATACTTTTTTCTTCTATTATCTTTATCCAGTTTTAGGATTAGTTAAATGTTGATTTCCTAAAATGAGGAAAGAAGTGTTCCTTCTTTTTTCTGCTTTAATTGTTTGATATAATTTATCAGTTAAAATGCATATGATCCTGCTCTTGTCATATAGGTAAGTTTTCAAGCTAGGAATATACTTTCTTTAATAGGTGCTATTCAAATTTTATATTTCCTCCAGAGATAGTTTCATTAATTTGTCTTCCAAGGTACTTCTTAGAAGTTGTCAAATTTATTTCAAAACAGATTTTTGTAATATGTTTTCTATATCCTTTTAAATTCTGTAAAATCTGTGGTAATGTCTCCTAGATCTTGATATTGTAATTTTAAAAATGTATAATTAATATTGTGTAATAGGATGAAAAGGTCTAAAGGAGCAGGGGAAGTGGGACAGGTAGGGGAAAGTGAAGAAGGGAAAAGAAAAAATATGAGAAAAGAAAAAAATGGACACAAAGTCCTTGCAAATAGGGAAGGGTGGAGGGGGTGAAGGGAGGGCAGGGGAAGGGGAAAAAAAATAAGAACCAAGATACTCATGTAATGGTACAAGATCCCAATGATGAATGTAGCTGTTTTATACCTAAAATGGACCAATAAACTTAATGGGGGGAAAAAATGAAATAAAATAACCAGATTATCTTTGCCAAAAAAAAAAGGGAGCTCTGCTGTGGATTAGAGGAACTAGTTCATTACAGTGAGTGCTGCGGTGGATTCCCATTATGCCCAGAAGGAATGTGAATCCTTGGACTCAGCTGGGTTCAGGTAAAGCTACTCCTGAATTGTGTGGGTATGCACAACAGCATGGTGGTCCTTTGACTTGTCCCGCCTGTGTGAAGATACACTTAGCTGCTTTTGCCCTTAGTGTGAGAAGGAAGACACAGAGTTTGGCATCCTCTTCCCCTCTTCCCTAGCAAGGTGATTCTCGGAGCTCTTTCTCCTCTTTGCATCTATTTTCTCTTCTTAAAGTAGGGTTGGTGATAGCATTTACCTGTAACCTCAGAGCACTGAGAAGAGCCTTTCCCGTGATAGGCACCACAGTGTCTCCATAAAGAAATAAAAACATCCTCTTCTGAGACACGCCTTGTGAGCCTGTTCAAGATTCTCCTGGATGAGTTGGTGGCTCTCTAGTTTCCTTCCTGCCCTCTACCTTTGCTACCCTCTACCTGTGAGTGGCAGGGAACCCAGAACCCACATGCTGAGGAGGTGTTGGACTGAGTCTATCCTAATAATAGGGCTTAATGTTGTGTGAAGTGGTGGTCACCTCCTATGCCTCTCTCCTCCAGACACAACAGTCTCCTTCTGATGTGTTCTCGGAGGCACTCTTGCTGAAATTTCATGAAACAGTTAAAAAACTCAGTAAAGCATTGATATTTATCTGGCCTTTGAATGCCATAATGAATTTTGTTCATCATTAGAATTTCTGATTACTAAGAGGTTAATGCTGAAAGCAGGGCAGAGTGGGAACAGAAAGGAAGCTTTGGAAATCCTGACTTCAAAAGCACTATTCCCACCGGTTTTTCCAGAATTCCCCTGGATTTCTCAGACTCTCCCACAGTATGTGGGAACTTGCCTTGGAATTGACTCCACAGCTCCCTTCCCACCCACCTTGGGAAAGAAGAGAAATGTCTTGCTGAGCTTTCATGGAGCTGGACCTGCAGTACTGGGTTATGCCTCTCCACTGAAATATGAAATTATCAACTTTGAAAGCATATGCTACTTAAAGTTTTGAAAAATATCCAGGTAACCCAACTTGAAGAAAATCATCCTCCTACCAATGGCTAAAATTAACCAAATGTGCTAGAGTGACGATCAGTCTGAAGATGCACCTAGATCTCTGAGTTCTTGGTTTCTCTTTAAATTTACAATTCAATGCCAGCACAGGTGGAAATATGACATGTGTAGGATGTACTCAGGCTGGGAGAGTCTGTCGATTTTAAAATTTGCCAACACCTTTAGAATCCTTTCAAATGTATGTTGTGAGTCAGATAATAAAGATGTGTTTCTTTTCTTAGATAGAGAACACAAAACTTAAAAACACTTCATTTGTTGTTACTATTTTAGGGTAAACAAGTGTTCGCTGGGTCTTCTCAATGTTAATGTTACAAGTGACAGTGTGATTTTGTGTTGTCTTTTCCCGCCTACAAAGAAACTTCATTTCATTTTCTCATCAAAACAATCCTGAGAGCCTGGCAAAACTGCAATAAAGAGCTTTACTGATGAGAGGAAGAACCCAGAGCTCCGATCAAGGGATGTGTGCAAGGTCACACAGGTGAGGTGTGTGGGGCCAGACTGAAGAGCAGTCTATTGGCTTGGGGTGCTTCAGATCATCACAGGATGGCTTTTTCCATGTTATTAAGCAATTACTTAGATTCCGTTTCACATGAAATTGAGTTGTTTCCTCCACACAGCACCCTTACCTGAAAGACTACTGTGGGGTCATCCCAGCTCCTCATTCTACTTCGTCATCCAACTCTGTGGTGTTTGCACAGATGGGGATTTGTCCCAAATACAGCTGTACCAGCTGAGTACTAACTGATTTTTAAAATATTACTTATGATAAGGTATAAACACTTAGGTTTTTTTTTTTTTGTACTGGGGATTGAACTCGAGTCCTTGAGCTTGCGCAGCAGGAGGCGAAACCACTGAGCTAATTCCCCGGCCCTAAACACTTAGTTTTTTAAAAAAACATTTTAAAGCATTTATAATACTACAAATCTAGGAAGATTTTAAAAATTATTTTTCATTTTATCTTCAATCAGTGCTGATGCCTCTGTATTTTACATTCTCACTACAGTGAATTGGAGAAACAGCTGTCAAAGCTGCTGGATTCATTTCCTAGGGCTGCCATAACGATCACACCAAATTGGGTGGCAGAGGTTAACAGAGCTGTCCTCTTTTCCAGTTTGGGGGGCTTCAAATCTGGAGCCAAGGTGTGGGGAGGATGTGTGTCTCTGAAGGATGGAGGGCTGGGCTCTACATGTCTCCTTGGCCTTCTTGTTGTTCCTTGCTGGGCTGTGGGCCCAGCTCTCCAGTCTCTTCCTCTGTCCTCACAAAATGTTCTGTATTTGTGTGTGTTCAAATGTCCCTTTTATCTATAAGACAGGATCAGTGCCACCCTAATCCAGTACGACCTCATTTTAACTTGATGACACCTGTAAAGACTTGGTCTGCAGATAAGGCCACATTCAGATCCCTAAGGGGTAGGACTTGAATGTTTCTTTTTGAGAGACACCATTCATCTCCCAGCATTGTCCTGTCATCTCCCTATCTATGGAGGTGATGGGCTGACAGCCACTTATTAGGAGCAAGTAGGAGGACCCCTAAGGCTCACCTGACTTTCCTAAAGTAAAAGGCAAATCCAAAAGAGCTCTGAGTTGCTCACCCACAAATCATCACATGACTTGACTTGCTGGTGGCCACCGTCCACACTACCAAGAGAAGAATGGCTGGGAGGTCTCAGCTCATTTGTCATACGGAACAGGACAAAACAAAATGAATTTACCAAGGGTTAAAGGGCACAGTGGGAACACCAGAAAAAATTTTAATCTATTGAAATGTAATTGGGTAACAGATTTGTAACTTTGTTTTCCATAAGGGCTGTGTTTGGGTTCATGTGAGAGGTACTTGCCAACCCCCTTTTCACAATGCACCTGGACCGATTACCTAAAAAGGAGGCACTGAGGGCCCTCAACCACCACCTCTGGTTGCATACAGGAACAGGTGCAAATGTTCTCAGGAGGAAGGGCACGTCCCACTGCAGAAGGATGGAGGCAGTGGCTCCAGAGAGGGACAGTGTGGTACACTCTGGCCACATCCATATCCCTATTGCAGTTGTCTGTCAGCTGGAAGAGAAACTGAGCTGGGTCAAGCACCCACTTTGAAAGACGCTTACCCATCAGAGAGTTCCTGCTGGAGCTCCAGGCAGAAGGAGATACAGGTTATCTGTGTTAGTCTACTTTTTTGTCACATCTGACATGAACAATTTAAGAAAAGGGTTTTTTTGGCTCATGGTGTCTGAGGTTCAGTTCATAGTCAGCTGGCTGTGTTGCTTTTAGCCATGTGATGAAGCAGAAACATCACTGTGGAAGGATGTAGGGGTGAGAAAGCTGGATCAAGTGAGAATAGCAGCAAGGAACAGAGAGAGAAGGAGAGCAACAGAGGAAGGGCCTAGGAACAATATGTAGTCCCCAAAGTCATACCTCTACGACCTACTCCCTTTAACCACTTAACAGTTTACTCCGAGCACGACTTGGACAGTGGATTTGCGTACAGATTGCCTATCCCATGTGTCAGTCAGGCAGGTATCATTTAGGCCAGTTGTATTGAATGAATTTGGTAAAATTGTTGTTTTTGTGTTTCCTGTTATTTTATCTTATAAAATTAATGACAAAAATTTGCAATTTTTGTTAATCCTGTATTTAAATAATTGGACTAGCAATTAACACGGCTCTGGTTCCTAAGTTTCTATCACCTCCCAAAAATGACATGGAATTAGGGTTGCATCAGTGGATTAATCCACTAAGGAAGTTATAACCCTCCTGATCCAATTGCCTCTTGAAAGCCCCACCTCTGAGTCCATGATACTTTGGGGGGACATTTTAAATTTAAAGCATAATGTTCCACATCACCTGATGGTCACAGCATTCTGTCTCTGTGATCCTCAGTGACGTCATGCTTGCTCCTGCTTTGGCCATTTGGATCTTGAGTCTCTGCTTCCCTGATCTCTGTCTGAGGGATCCCTCCCTCCCTCCCTCACACCCAACAGTGTCTACTTCACTTCCTCCATGTATTTTCCACAGAAAATCCTCAAAGCCCCCTGCTTGTTTCTCACCTAAGAACAGCGAGGCCTCCTCTGACTCTATATTCACCCCATGCCTAGAGAGGGCTGAGTGTAGGGAGAGCTCCCACAGGAGGGCACAACTTGGGCTCGGAGGTGCCCTTCATCTCCCACACTTGGGCTCTGTCTGCTATTGTGCTGACACAAACCCTCAACTCCCTGTTTGTCGGCCTCAGGTGGTCTCCAGAGTTAAATGTGCCTGGCACTCGCTACCCTACTCCATGACTCCCCTGCCCAGATGTTCCTGTGATGGAATATGCAGGGGCCCTTCCTTGTATCAGGCTACCCAGCTTCCTCTGCCTAATACTGACAGCTGCCTGACTCCACTTGGGGAATTCACCTCAGTCTCCCTCCTTGTGCTGGAAGAACTGATCCCTTCCCCTACCCCCAGGCCCCAGTGAAGTCCTGAGACACAAATCAGCAGTGAGATAATTTCTCTCCTACCTGGCACTGCTGCTGTGTGGGTAGAAAACCAAGCCAGTTATATCTCCAAAGCTCCACTCCTGGACTCTTGTCAGAGCCACTAGATGAGCAGGCAGTGACAATGAGAACAGGGACAGCTTAGGTGTACTCAGTGTTACTGTGTCCCAGACACTGTGCTAAGCAATTTATGCCACTTGCTCAGTTAATTCTCATAGTGGCCCTGGGAGGTAGACTGATTTTCTTCTGGGAGTGCGGATGGGGATTAAAGAGAGTTGGATGGATTGAAGAGAGTTACTTTGAAATAAGCCTTTTATTCCCATGCCCTTGAGTTTTTGGTTGGAACTGGAAATGCTATGCTTTGCCTCTTGGGCAGCTCATCTCTGAGATTGGTACAATGAAAGTGGGATTTTCCCTAAAGAATTCAAAGATACAATTATCCTGATATGGTAAAGTGATTTTGGACATAATATTGATGATGAAATCCCGCTTCCACAGCTAAAGACTATAAGGAACTGAGCAAAAGAGAAAAAAGAAAATGCTGTGAGACAGAGGAAGACAGGGAAGAGAACCAGTGGGGAGAGCAAGTTCAGCCACAGAGAGACCTGTAAGACTCAGAACATGGTTCCTCCCACAACGACTGCACCAGAAATAGAAAAGAGCCAACCTAATAGTCCAAGAAATTAATTTTGGTAGCTGCTTGAATACATATTAAATTTTGCAAAGCCATCTTTGCCTCTGTAAATGAATAGGATTTGAACTGAGTACAGCACCAAGTTGTTTTGCTCTGGATAAAAAGCGAGTGTTGCCAGAAATTGCATTATCAGTTTAATTTGGTGTACATCTGGTGAACAGTAACACACCTAAAGCAAATCAAAAGTCATGAGAAAATCACTAGGATAATCCAACACCTCAAGATCAGAAGTCTTGATCACACTGTGTCAACAATAAGCTATGCTAATTTTAATTTAGAATATTACACTTTTTGAAAAATTAAAAAAAACAAAAAAACACATAATATTGATGATTTTCTCCCTTATTTTTAATAACTGGTGTCCATACTGCCCAAAGTCAAGACAAGCTTTGCATCCATGAAATTTAAAAGCAAGAGTCTCTACCACTTGACATATAAGCTACTCACAATCACCATTAACACATTCATCAACACCCACTTCACAATGTCAATATCACACTCCCACTATGTCACAAATTATGTTTCCTAATTTAGGACAATTTTAAAAAGAGTTGTCAGCATAGTAGCATAATTTTTGTAGCTGTGGATAAGGATGAGAAGTCAGGAGAAAAACAAATGAATGAAACTGTCATTTAAGATTTCCATCTCAGGAAGCCTTTAAGAAAGATGATTACTGAAACTTGAAATACTTTTTCAATTTAACCACAGAAGAATTTTCTGTCTGAACAGAAAGAAAGAATGAAAGAAAAAAAGAAAGAGAGAGAAAGAGAGAGAAAGAAAGAAAAAGAAAGAGAGAAAGAAAGAGAAGGTAGAAGACAGATGAAAAGAAAGCCTAAATAATCATAGGCTCAGATCCAATTATTTTGACTTTAATGTGGAAATAGCTTCAAGGAAACAAAAAGTTTGAATACAATGAGTATGAGCTCTGTGAGTATAGGAATTATTGAGATATAATCTACATACTCTTGAATTCACCCAGTGAAAGTATACAATTTAATTTTTCCAATATATTCACCATTCACCAGATAGTTCAACCATTACCACTATCCCAGGAAGCCCTGTTCCAAAGGAAACACTTTACTCACTTACAAGGTACTCCAACCCCATCCCCATTTATTTGTGTTCTGCCTCACCATGGCTTGAATGCTTGTTCCCTCCAAAATTCATGTAGAATTTGATCACCACTGAGGAAGTACTGGCAAGTGGGACCTTTGGGAGATGACCCGGCCATGGAGACTCTATCTTTATGGGTGGCATTAATGCCCTCATAAAGGCTGGTCTGCCTCCTCTTGTCTCTGCTTTTCTGTCTTCTCTCAAGTTAGGGACAACAAGAGGGCCTTTACCAGATGCTGGCACTTTGTATCACACTTTCCAGATTCTGGAACTCTGATCAATAATTTCCATTTATTATAAATTACCCAAGCTATGCTATCCTGTTAGAATAGCACAGAATAAAGCAGGGCATGTGTCCATAGATTTGCCTAGTCTATATCTTCCATGAAAATAGAACCTTACAGCATGTGGTCTTTTGTGAGTGGCTTCTCCATGTGACACAATGATTTCAAAGTTCACCTGTGTTGTAGCACACACTGGCACTTTATCTATTATTACCAGATAATATTCCATTGTGTGGCTATACCACAATTTTTGTATCCATTCATCTGTGGACAAACATTCAGATTGTTTCTTACATTTTGGCTATTATTGATAGTACTGTTATGAACATTTATGTACAGGGTTTTATGGAGCCAAATATTTTCACTTCTAAATACACATATTTATTGAGAAAAAAACCCATGTACTCATTCATGCAAACTTGTAAGAGCAATTAGCAATATTCAAATCCTTATGTAATTCTTGTTTCTTTGAAGTAGGAAAAATAAATAGGCATTAAGTATTGAATAAAGATCTTGGTTAAATGTTATCTATTTGAAATAGCACAAATGGGTGCCTTCTTGCTCTCAAATAAATGCATACATTTATAGAGGTGCCATAAAGTAGTTTTTATTTTATCTGATGGTGTCAACATGTTCTAAGAATACAATTTTTAGATGACTAAAATGTTTTACTATTTTGTTCATGAAAAGAATAAATGGACATTTATTTTTTCAGAGGCACATTTCTTCTAATGGTCTGTAATGATTTATCATTTTGGTTACTAGATCTATTGCCATATTATTTCCACACATCAATATCACAGGCACCACTGATGAGTTCTTGGGATCTGCCCAAAGTTGAGGTACCACCTTTGCTCACACTGGACATTCCACAGATTCTTCTCCTTTTGGGGTCTGTCCTAAGATGGCTATGAACTCCTCAGAAGTCACACATTCCATGTCCCAACAGCATTCATTGACAGTACTGCTTTAGCTCTCTGTGCAGAGGTAGCAACTGCCAATTATCTGAGTTATCCTAGGTTCTGGGACTAGCCCTGTCCCACTGGGAGAAGTGGGCAAATGACAGATTGTGCATATAACCGAGTCTCTTTGAAGTTCCTTTTTCCCATTTGGGAGACAATGGGGTAACTTCTCAGCATACCTGCAGAGGCATGCCTGAAGGCACTATGGGTTGCAAGAAATCCAAAATTGAGCCTGCTAGAATGAAGATGGGGATTTGTGGACTCCATCAAGTATAGCAATAGCATGTGCTGGTATGTACTGAAGACAGATGGGATGATGTTTCTGGATGTGGATGATGTTTCCTATCTTCTGCAGGTGGACTTCCACAGTATTTGGAAGATGGCTGCCCCCAGCACCTGGCTCTTTCTCCTCCCTCATCCCCATCTAAGGACAGGAAACATTTCTTCTCCACAGTGGCTGTGCTTTGCTTGACTAAACCATAACAAATCTCAAGCCAGAAGAATGTCAGAGGTGGGTGGTTCACACAAAAAAAAAACCAAGTGCTGGTAGGAAGGGAGAAGAAGGGGAGAGATAAAGGCTGAGTTTGCATCCATGACCTCAGAATATAATGTGACCTTACTGGGAAAAAGTCTTTGCAGTGGCTGCCATAGCACCGCTCCCAGCACTGAGGAGGCTTCCAGGCCACCATACCACAGCTCCCAGCACAAAGGAGGTTTCTGGGCCACCATAGAACTGCTCTCAGAGATGAGGAGGCTTCTGGGCTGCCGTACCACCACTCCCAGCACAGAGGAGGTGAGCCGTGCAGGTACTAGCAGCACAAACCACCCCCCTGCATCGAAATGAGGAGACACACAAACAAGTCTCAAAACCAGACTTCCACATCACCTACAGCAACCCCAAAGAGAAAGGAGATGGAACATTCTGATACTTAACCACCTGGACTCCCTGAATTGACAACAAAAGAGGAGCTGGAAAAAATGAAATCAGAAATAATTTCTCACATAACAGCAGAGATTGTGCTCCTAGTGCAAGACATGATTAATAAATCTAGAAAGGAGCTGAGGAACATGATGGAATCCCAACATAGGAAACAAATGGAATCCATAAAACAGATGCAAACAGATTTCCAGGAGATTAAAAACTCCACTGAAAGTCTACACAGCAGAATGAGCCAATGTGAGGACAGAATTTCAGATATAGAAGACAAGATTGCAGCCATCCCTAAATAAAACCACTTTCTACATAATACCAGATCTGTCTTCTTTTTTTTTTTTTTTGGTACCGGGGATCGAACTCGGGTCCTTGCGCTTTCGGAGCAGGCGGTGAAACCACTGAGCTAAATCCCTGGCCCAGATCTGTCTTCTAATAGTTTGTTTTGTTAAAAAAATTTCTATCTATGTTCACACTTTTTTCTTTTATTATTTTGATCCAGTTATAGGATTAGCATAATGTTGATTTCCTAAAATGAGGGGAAGTGTTCCTTTTTTTTCTGCTTTAAATGTTTGATATAATTTTTCAGTTAAAATGTATATGAGCCTATCATTGTCACATAGGTAGGTTTTCAAGCTAGGAATATACTTTCTATAGTAGGTGCTATTCAAATTTTATATTTCCTCCAGAGATAGTTTCATTAATTTGTCTTCCAAGGTATTTCTTAGAAGTTGTCAAATTTATTTCAAAAGAGATTTTTGTAATATGCTTTCTATATCATTTTAAAATCTGTGGTAATGTCTCCTAGATCTTGATATTGTAATTTTAAAAATGTGTAATTGATATTGTGTAATAGGAAGTAAAGGTCTAAAGGAGCAAGGGAAGTGGGAGGGGTAGGAGAAAGGAAAATAAAAGAACATAAGATTGCAATTAGTGAACAGGAAAAGAAAAATTGCTTTAAAATTGTAAGGGACCATGAAAAATCAATCCACCAGCTGCTAGATGATGCAAAGAAGAATAACATAAGACTGATTGGAGTCAATGAAGAAACAGGAAAGAGTGCAGATGACATAAAAGAACTGTTCATAGAAGTGATGGCAGAAAACTTCCCAAGCATGGGAAAAGAACTTGACATACAGATAAGTGAGGCATATAGGACTCCAAATAGCCTTGATCAAGAAAAATCTACACATGGGCATAAAATTGTTAAGATTCCAGAAACACAACAGAAGAACAAAATTCTACAAGCAGTTAGAAAAAAGAAACAACTCACATACAAAGGAAAGCCCATCAGAATCATAGCAGACTTCTCAATGCAAACCCTCAAGGCAAGAAGAGCTTGGAGTGATGTATTTCAAGCCCTAAAGGAAAATAGCCTCCAACCAAGATTGATATACCCTGCAAAAGTATCTTTCAAAATTGATGGAGAAATAAAATACTTTCATGACAAGGACCACCTTAGGAACTTCATGAATACCAAACCAGGACTCTAAAAAATTTTAGACAGTATCCCAGGAAAAGACAATGAGGATCACAACCCCAGGAAACACAGCAAAATGAATCCATCTGGTGCAACAAGAAATTAAATGCAAAGGGGGAGAATACAACAAAAAGAAAAAGTCATGACAATGATAAGTCAATATGTATCAGTTATAACCATCAATGTTAATGATCTCAATTCAAAAATGAAAGGAAACAGATTGGCAGAATGGGTCAAGAAGCAAGATCCAACAATATGCTGCATACAAGAAACACACTTCATTCAAAATAAAACTCATAGACTGAAAGTTAAAGGGTGGAAAACAGTACTCCATGAGACGGGAACCCCTCAAAAAGCAGGAGTAGTTATCCTCTTTGCAGATCAAGTAGATTTCAAACCAACACTGATTAAGAGAGACAAAGAAGGACACTACATCCTTGTAAAGGGAACAATCCAAGAGGAAGAGATGACAATAATATATATATATATATATATATATATATATATATATATATATATATATATGCACCAAACACTAGTGTGTCCAAATATATAAAACAAATACTAATAGACATGAAAAGTCATATATGTACTAAAAAAAATAGTAGTGGGGGACCTCAATACCCTACTGTCACAAATAGATAGATCAACTAGACAAAAAATAAGTAATGAAATACTAGAACTCAATCAAACTCTTGAACAAATGAACTTAACAGATGTTAACAGAGTCTTCCACCCCACAAAATCAGAATACACATTCTTCTCAGCTGCACAAGGGTCTTTCTCAAAAATGGACCACATACTCACACATAGTACATGTTTAAGTAAGTGCAAAGGAATTGAAGTTATCCCCTGTACATTATCAGACCATAGTGCGATGAAATTGGAGATCCATAGCAAAAGAAACTCAAAAAATTTCATAAACATGTGGAAATTGAACAACAAACTTCTGAATAACCAATGGGTCACAAGAGGAAATTAAAGAAGAAATCAGACAGTTCCTTCAATTAAATGACAGTGACAATACAACATATCAGAATCTATGGGACACAATGAAAGCTGTCTTACGAGGGAAATTCATAGCAGTGAATATGCATATTAGGAAAACAGAATGAGCCCAATTAAACAACCTGATGCTGCACCTCAAGCTTCTAGAAAAAGAAGAACAGGACAACCCCAGAGCTCATACAAGGGAGGAAACTATAAAGATCAGAGGAGAAATCAATGAAATGGAGACTAAGAGAATGATACAAAAAAATCAATGAAGCCAAGAGTTGGTTCTTTGAAAGAATCAACAAAATTGACAAACCCTTAGCCAATCTTGTCAGAAAAGGGAAAGAAAAGGCCTAAATCCATGCAATTAGGAATGAAAAGGGTGAAATTACAACAGACCCAGCAGAAATCCAGAGGATCATCAATACCTACTTCCAGAACCTATACACCAATAAGATGGACAACACAGAAGAAATGGACAGATTCCTAGAAACATATGAATTATGAAAGTTGAACAAAGAAGACCTAAAAATTCTGAACAACCCAATATCAACCTATGAAATTGAAAATGTACTTAAAAACTTATCAACTAAGAAAAGCCCGGGCCCTGATGGCTTCACTGCTGAATTCTACAAGACATTTAGAGAGGAACTGCTGCCACTACTGTTTAAACTCTTCCATGAAATTGAAAGGGAAGCAATACTCCCAAATTCATTCCTGGAAGCAAGCATCACCTTGATCCCCAAGGCAGAGAAAGACCCAACCAAAAAGGAGAACTATAGGCCAATCTCACTAATGAACATAGATGCAAAAAATCCTTAATAAGATAATGGCAATCAGAATGCAGAAGATCATCAAGAAGATCATACACCCTGATCAAGTGGGATTCATCCCAGGGATGCAGGGATGGTTCAACATATGCAAATCAGTCAATGTAATACACTATATCAATAGAGCCAAGGACAAAAACCATATGATTATCTCCATAGACACAGAAAAAGCATTTGACAAAATCCAACATGCATTTATGATAAAAACCCTACAAAAAATTGGAATAGATGGTCTCTACCTCAAACTGATAGAAGCCATCTATGAAAAACCAACAGCCAATATCATACTAAATGGTCAAAAACTGAAATCCTTCACACTCAAATCAGGAACAAGACAAGGATGTCCACTATCAGGACTCCTGTTTAATACAGTTTTGAAAACATTAGCTAGAGCAATTAGACAAGAGAAAGAAATAAAAGGAATAAATATAGGAAATGAAGAAGTCAGATTGTCATATTTGCAGATGACATGATACTCTATATAGAAGACCCCAAGAACTCCACCAAAAGTCTTCTAGACTTAATAACCAAATTCAGTAGAGTAGCTGGATACAATGTCAGCACACAAAAATCAATAGCTTTCCTCTACATGAACAACAGACTCACTGAGAGAGAAATAGGGCAAAGAATTCCTTTCATAATTCCATCCAAATAACTGAAATACCTAGGAATCAACCTAACAAAAGAAATCAAAGACCTCTTCTCTGAAAACCATAGTGCTCTGAAAAGAGAGATTGAAGATGATATCAGAAAATGGAAAGACATCCCTTGCTCCTGGGTAGGAGGGATCAATATAGTCAAAATGTCCATACTTCCAAAACTACTATATACTTTCAACGCAATCCCAGCTGAAATCCCCACAGGATATTTCACAGACCTTGAGAAAACAATCCAAAAATTCATTTGGAACAAGAGACCCAGAATAGCAAAAGCAATTCTAGATAACAGAGACATGGCTGTGGGTATCACAATCCCCAACTTGAAACTATACTACAAAGCTACTGTGATAAAAACAGCCTGATACTGGCAAAGAAACACACCTAAGGACAAGCGGACCATATTAGAAGGAGCAGAAACAACGCCAGACACACTCAGCCACCTCATCTTTGATAAAGGAGCCAAACACCCTCATTGGAGGAAAGATAGCCTCTTTAATAAATGGTGCTGGAAAAACTGGGTTTCAACTTGCTAAAGATTAAAACTAGACCTATATCTCTCGCCATGCACTAAAGTAAAATTGAAATGGATTGAAGATCTAAATATTAAAATAGAAACACTGAACCGGCTGGAACAAAGGTTAGGTAGAACTCTTGAAGACATCGGTGTAGGAAAAGATTTTATGAACAAAACCTCAGTTGCCTGTGAACTAGCACAAACAATCAACAAGTGGGATCTCTTCTTACTAAAAAGCTTCTAGACAGCAAGAGAAAACCATCAGCAGTGTGAAGAGACAACCCACAATGTGGGAAAAAAATCTTTACCTGCTGTCCCTCAGACAAAGGTCTACTATCTAGAATCTATAAAGAACTTAAAAAAAAATCAGACTTCCCAAATTTAAAGACTCAATCCAAAAATTGCATCTGAATCAAACAGACATTTCTCGGACAAAGAAGTAGAAATAGCAAATAAACATATGAAAAAGTGTTCAACATCACTGGTCATTCGTGAGATGCAGATGAAAACAACGCTGAGATTCCACCTCACCCCAGGAAGAATGGCTGCTATGATGAAATCAACCAATAACAAATGCTGGTGGGGCTGTGGGGAAGGAGGAACCCCGCTCCACTGCTGGTGGGAGTGTAGACTGGTGCAAGCACTGTGGAAATCAGTATGGAGATACCTCAAAGAACTAGGACTGGAAGTCCCATTTGACCTAGCTATTCCCCTGCTGGGCATCTTCCCCAAAGAACTAAAAGAATCATACTACAGTGATATATGTGCACCCATGTTCATAGCAGCACAATTTGTAATAGCTAAAATTTGGAAGCAGCCCAGCTGGGGACTGGATAAAAAAAATGTGGGTTTTTTTAATAGAACGGAGTATTACTCAGCCATAAAAAATGAGAAACTAGAGACATTTATAGCTAAATGAATGCACATTGAGGTGATACTGTTAAGTGACATAAATAGGACACACATGTGTAAATACCGAATAGTTTCTCTAGTGTGAGAAACTGAAAGTGTAAATAAGGCCTAAAATGTATAATAGATAATGTGAAATAGGAAGAAAAGGGGCAAAGGGGAAGGGAAAGTGAGAGGGCTAGGGGAAAGGATAGAAGGGAATGGAATTAATATGAGAAAATGGAAAAATAGGAACAAAATCTTTATAAGTAGGGAGGGATGGAGGGGTTGAAGGGAGGGCAGGGGAAGGGGGAAAATAAGATCCAAGAGAGATTATGTAAAGGTGCAAATTTCCAATGATGAGTGTCATTATATTGCATACTTAAAATGTACCCCCCCCAAAATTAAAAATAATGTGGCCATAGTGGACTATGGAGGACTCTAATCCAGTGACTGGTGTTCTTATAAGATGAAGGAAGTCTTGACGCAAAGAAATAAGACCGTCTGGAGAAAGAGAGAAAGGAAAACAGGTATAGTGGGCGACCAGAAGAAGAAGCTGAGAGAGGCAGGAAAGGATGGTCAGGGGGCCTTCAGAGGGAGCTGGCCCTGCCCTGCCAATTCCTGACTTTGGGCAGTGTTCTCTCAGAACTGTGAGAGAATAAATTCCTGTTGTTTCCAGCCCACAGTCTATGTGACTTGTTCTGGGAGCTCTAGAAATCATGAGTAGGGAGGCAGCCTCATCGACTCCACACACAGTGGGTTGCAGGACAGAGGCTTGAAGCCTGTTCTCACTTGGGACCGGTCTGCTCTGAGCTCACCTTCCAGAAAGAGGTACCACCGTGTGGAAGCATCTGCCACAGGCACAAAAGTCCTTAATTTATTTTTTTAACAATGGTTCTAGTGAGAAGGAAGATTTACCCTGTTATGAGGTTCAGGCCACATCTCCAATTTTCCCTTGGATTGTCATAACAGACCTTGTTCACCCCTGGTAGGATGGTCTCACTGGCATCACACTAGGTGCTATTGTTAGCTACAGAATCAGCGTCCTGTCTTTCAGTCTCTCCTTCTTTGTTTTGAGCATCAACCCTCAATTCTTCCTCCAAGTTTTCTATTTCTTATATGCGGTGAGCTGGAAAAAAAAGTCACCGTGCTTGTGCTCGGTGTCTTTAAGAGTAGTTTGTAAGTGATGGCCCCAGGGCTCTCTTATCAGCAGGAGGTGTAAGGTATAGTGCACAAACTTTGTAATATTTAATCCAAAGGCTGGGAGCCTTTAAACAACTACTTCTTGATCCTGAATTTTGTCTCTGCTGAATGAAATTTCCCAGGAACTTACCCTAGTGAAGACAGCTGTCACTGCCCCTTCCTAGCCAGACCCACCTTCAGAGTGGGGGCTGTGAAGGACAAAGCAGGGAAGGGAAGAAGGGAGCAGCATAGGCCTGAGCTGTGCAGTTCTTAATGGGCGTTGTGATGGTGGCAAACAATCCTTGTGTCTGTATTCCACAACAGAAGGACATGGTGAGAGAAGTTCAGTGACTCTCCAGGATGAATCACATAGTCAGTGTCCATATAAGTGTCTCTTGGGAAGAGACACCCTTGGAGGGGAAGCCTATGCCTCTGTCTTTCCTGACTCTGGGCTCCCAGGGCCTTTCTCAGAGCTGGGTCTCTGTTTGTCCATTTTCCAACACTGTGATAATATGAACAATCTCAAGGAGGAAGGGTTTATTTGGCTCATGGTTTCAGAGGTCTCAGTCCACATCAGCTGACTCCATTGCTTTTAGGCCTGTGGCAAGCCAGGAACCTAATGACAAAAAGACGTGGTGCAGGGAAGCTGCCCACTTTATGGCAGTGGGAAGCAAAGAGAGAACACAGCCAGAGAGCCGAAGTGAGAGAAAGGGGCTGGGGACAAAGGCACCCTTCAGAGGTGCTTCCCAGGGACCACTCCAAGTGGATGCCATGTCCTAACAGGTCACTTAACCAGTAACTCATCGCCACTGGCTTAATCCATCAATGAGCTTAACACCTGCATGATCCAGGCACTGCTCCAGTCCTCACATCTGAGCACATCTAGGCTCCCAACACATGAGTCTTTGTGGAACTCTTTATAGTTACGCCACAATAAGGTCAAAGAGCAGAAAAACTAACATAACTCTCAATTCCCAGCAAAGAGCACACAAGTCAGGGAGCAGGTCCCCTGCCCTGCCACCAAGCCCAGGAAAATGAGCTCCTCTTGAGCCCTGGTATCGTTATTGCCAATACTGATAAAATAGTACTCTCCGTTCTGTAGGATTGGTTAGAGACTTTAAGTATGGTGACAACAGCAGTGTCTACCAACAGCAGGAGCTCAATAAATAGCAGCCAATATTAATATCATTAAAGTCCTACTTTAAGAGGGAGAATGTTTAAAGTCTATCCCATCTATATATTTCACTTTCATGCAGCCATTAAATGTTGTGTTTATATCTTGTGTTTACAAAATTGTTGAATGCACAAGGGAATTCTTACGCTATATTCATTTTTTAAATTTCCAAAATTATACCCACTGCATGATTTCAATTATCCTTTAAAAACAGTAACATAAACTCAAAAGGAAATATGACAGAATGTTAATACTGGGTAAATCTGGTAATGAGACTGTGCATAACTATTTTCCTACTTCTTTCTACTTCCATAAAAATCCCAGGAAGCAGATAACTGTGTCTATAATTATAAATACAATAAATAAAAAATGTAAGTGAAGGAAACATGCACTAATCCAGCTTTGTTTTTCCTCCCTGCAGTGTCTCAGCCATGGCTATCAGTGACAACCTGGGAGCTGGTTTAAAACCAGCGACCAGGCCCTGCACTGACCAGTCCTGCCACTAGGGGCACCACTGGGCATTTCGGCACTGGTTCTGACCAGGTACACAATGGACCTGTTTATTAGTATCTCACAGTGTTACCTATAGACAAATAGCATCATTCTTATTTTAAAGTCACATGGAGATTAAGCACAGCTCTAAGATAAGAGCTGACTGGCTGAGTGCTTTATTGATATGAATTATCAGGGCCTGGGTAAGCAGAAGAGGGTCCCTAATTGTGCATTTCAGCAATGAAACTCTTGATCCTCCTTTTAAACTGCTTCGTCGTTTCTCTCCACTGCCATCTGGCTCTTTCTAAGAAGCAGAGGAGAGCAAGAGTTTGAGAGGAAATGGAAGAGAGGCTTTGAGTACAATTGTGCCCATCCCAGGGTGGTGACTGCCCGCAGAGGTGCTGGGGCTCTCCCGGGGATGGGGGACAGGAGCAGGGAGGCTGCAAGCCTGTATTTTCATGTTTCCCACAGCATCTCACTCGGGTAGAGGGCACCCTTGGCGTCTGGTGACCTCTGACTGGGTTGACCTCCATTCCTTTTGAGTTCCATGGTGCTGAGAACCTGTCTCCCTCTCAGGAAAACAGCAGCTCTCCAACATGTCTTAGTCTGTTTTCTGTTCCTGTAACGGAACACCTCAAGCTAAGTCATTTTTAAAGTATAGGGTTTGTTTAGCTCACAGTTCTGGAGGCTGGGAAGTCCAAAAAGCAGGGTGCCTGCCTCTGCCTGGCACTTGGGGGGCTTTCTGCTCTGTGATAGGATGGTAGAGGGTGTCACATGGAGACAGAGCAAGTGTGTCAGTTCAGGTCTCTCTGCTTTTTCTTATAAAATCACTGATGTCATCATGGGGGCTCCCACACTTGTGACTGCATCTAATCCTAATTATTTCCCATGGCCCCACCTCCAAATACCATTACCATCTGAGTTTGGGGATTACATTTCCACAGGGACTATGGGGGACATATTCAAGGGTTTAACATTAATCTTCTTAACACTTGTGAGACAAGTAAGGTACACTTGAAAGGACCACATAGCCAATGGTTCAGCAGAACCCCCTGAATATGTGGGCCCTCCTAGCTCTCTGCACTTGGTTCTGTGGTTGGTTCACAGTCCATCAACACACCTTACAGAGGCTTGGGAAGGAAAAGAGAAGAACAGACGTTGGCTTAGTAACTGAAGGAAGTCTTGATCTGTAAGTGCCAAATCCCAGTGTTTGCTGAGCTGCTCACATCAAGAGGAAGCATTTACTCTGTGTCAACTCAACAGTGATTGGCAGAGTCTCTTCAATTCCTTCTGATGTTGTACTCTTAAAACTAATTTATACATGAGTAAATCAGGGCAGTGTGCCCAGCTGGCAGCTTTGCTTTTTCTATGAGTCCATGGTTTTCTGCCAGGGCTTTGGAATAAATGAACACATCCATATTTACAGACTCCTTTCTCCATTGCCCAGAGACACCTCCAAGATCTGCACCCACAAAATGCTTTGCTTCTATAACCAGCATCCCCAGGAAGGGAGTGACCCTGGGCTTCCACAGGAAAACTGCAAATGGTGGCTGCATGTAGCTTTTAGGGTTTACAGTGGGCCTAAGGAGAGAAGAGCCCTCCCTACTTTCCAACTATGAGCTTTAAAATTCAACACTGGATTTTCTCTATTTGAAATAAAACTGGAAAGAGTGAAATATCAAACTCCAGATGACTTTGCTAAGGTCCCAAAAAGTTCAGGGTAAGAAAGTTGGGCAGCAGAAAAGCGATTCCCGGCCCACTGCATGATAGTACTGGCCATGCTATGAGCAGAGACTTACACGGTGACACCCTCGCCCTCTGGAAGTTCCCGCAGACGAGGACCCTTTAAGGGTCTGTGCTGAAGAGCAAGGGAGGTCACCAGCCAGCTTGCAGGTGGGTGGCTGGTGACTTAGCTTCCTCACTTATGAAATGGAGACACACTCGGCACACATGGACCTTGTCCAGCTGTCATCTGACCTGGGTGTGTGTGTGTCTGGCTCATCCTGTGCTCTCTCCCTCCCTGCCAGCTCACGGGGGTCTCAGACACCAGCCATTTTCTTTTTGCTTTTAGTCTTGAACTCTGGTGCTTTGGATTGTTCAGTTTTGTTTTGCTTTTGAGATGTTTCTAATCCTGCTAAATTCAAATACAAGTTCTAGGGGCTCCTAGAGATTTCTTAGTATTTTCTCTGTAGATGATCATTTCATCTACATATAAAGATTTTGCTTCTACGTTGCCAATCCTATCCTAATTGTGTCATTTTATTGCCAGACTATTTTGGTTTGGGCCGAAGTTTCAAAGTTTAATGGACAGATGAAGAGTAAGCATATCTGCCCTTGTTCCCCACCTTAAGGAGAAATCATTGTATCTTCTCCATTCATATAAGGCGTTCTCGCTGGAAGTATGGAGTACATGTCTTTAATCTGTTGAGAAGGTTCTGTTCTATTTCTAGTCTCCTGATAGCTCTTACCATGAACAGCTGTAGAATTTAGTCCAATACTTTTGAGCTATTAAATAAGAGTTGAAGATGGTTTTGAGAGTTCAGATGACCCCCCCCACCCCCAGGTGATATAATCTGTAAAAAGAATATGATGGACCCCTGCACACATTTAAGATAGTTTTTAAAACTCATGTGTTGTTCTTTGGTCAGACTTGTGTTGCCACCCCTGAGTCTTATGAGCACTCTGCCTGTCATGTCCTGTGATGACTGTCATCGGCAAGTGACCAATAGGGTCATCCCTCCACCCTATTTCAGAAAGAGGGAAGGGTCAGTCCCAGAGGTTAGGAGTTCCCACTTTTTGACCTTGCCCGAGGCTTGCAGCGCTGCTCAGAGTACCTCTAGGAGGAGGAGGGAAGCTCGGAGACTCTTTTCCAAAGCACAGAACTCCCTCTCCCGGGAGCTCATGAAACTGCACAGTGACTGGTACAGCAACCCCTTAGCAACCAGTTGTGTTTTTTTCTCTTCATAATGTGCAGGTAATTCCAGTTTGTGGTATTAGTTTGTGGGTCAGACTGACCCAGATCCAGTACTGACCACTACCAGGGCAAAGACCTGGCTCTGTTCCTCCTTTTGCCAGCAAATAAGAATTGTAAAGGGATTGACGTCAACAGATCTTTGTCAGGGTAAGTGATTGTGTTACAGGGATGCAAATTTCACCAGCTACAGATTGAGTCAAAGTTGCCTCTAAACCCAGCCTTGGGTATTACAACTATGGCTTCATTGTCCTAAACAAAAGAAAACAGAAATTTAGGAGAGATACTTTTATAAACTTGTTTTAGGTCATGACCTTTAAAATAAGACATCTTTCAGCCCCCAAACAGCTCCACACCGGGGAGCAATGGGTGTGCTCTCTCCTTAGTGTACCCACCCCAACCCAGGGAGGGTTGTCAGGCAGAAAAGATGCCTTGATTGCTGGAATTAGACCCTTTGGGCTGATAGGAGTAATTTTTTTTTTTTTAAGAAAAACTCCTTGACCTGAAATTGTCATTGACATGAATTTCTAGACACTACACAGTTAAAGGAGGCAGCAACTTCAAGGGCAGGTGTTTAAGAGGCTCCCAGAAATAGCCAGGGGTGAGGCACAGAGAGCCTTTGATGAGCTTCAGGAAGGTAGAGGACAGCTGAACACTCTCCTGCCTGCGTGGTGAAAAGCAGAGGCCTGTGTGTGTGCTCACTGCATTTTGGGCTGGGTGCCACTGTGGGAAACAGGCATTAGCTCTGTCTAGGGCTGCACCTGACCCTACTGTGCAGCACCTGGAGCTGTCTGCAGGAGGCCTTATTTAATCAGCTGGGCTGTGGATACCGAGTCCATTTAGAGACATTATCAGAGAAGGTGATGCTGAGAAACTTGTTTGGCATCACAGGAATGGCCCAGCAGGGTGACAACACGCAGGCAGCCTGAGATCACAGAACTTTATGAAAGCACAGCATGCCATTACCCAAATGACCCAGCTCCAAGGACCACTTGGTCCTTAATTTTTCCATGGTAGGAAGATACCAGAGCTGGGAAAGGTTCCAACCCTTAGGAAGAGAGGTGTGACCGGCCATCCTGTGAATCAGAGGATGGGCAGACACAGTGCTAAGTACTATGTCACTGTGTCACTGGCTCACCCCACTTGGACCTGTGACACTGGCCATCACCTTATTTCTCAGGTCAAAGTGCTGGTGTGTTTATTGTTGGAAGAACAGGTGCATTAGACAGCAGGAAGGGTTGAGTACTGAAGTCCTTAAAATATATATGTAACTTTTTGAGGCAGGGTCTCACTAAGTAGTCCAGGGTGGCCTCAAACTTGCAATCCTCCTGCCTCAGCCTCTCAAGTGCTGGGATTACAAGTGTGTGCTACAGTATCCTATACCTGAAGCCTCTGTTTTATGAGCGCATTGTGGAGGTGGAGTATGTCTGCCTGAGCTCCCATAGCTTGGTACTAACAGTGTAGGAGAACGTTTTGGGTTTTCACAGAGGACAAGATACGGAAAATGCCTGTTGCTGGGCCTGGTCACACATGCCTGTAATCCCAGCACTCTGAGAAGCTGAGGCAGGAAAATCACAAAATTGAAAGCCTAGACAGTTTAGTAATTTAGCAGGAACCAACCTCAAAAAAAAAGGCTGGAGATGCACTTCAAAGGCCCCAGCTCAATCCCCAGTACTGCAAAGAAGGGAAAGGAAGGGAGGGGAGGGGAGGGGAGGCCAGGGGAGGGGAGGCGAGGGGAGGGGAGGCGAGGGGAGGCAAGCCTTCCCGGACTCAGGAGCCAGCCGAAATGCCCTCCTCCCGGCTCACCTTGTGATTCCTGGTGTCACCTGGGGGTGCAAACATAGCCTGGGAAAGCTAGCCTCCGTCCCTTCTCCCTTGACCCAGTGCTCAGAACCAGCACACCTCACTACCACAAGAGGCGTGTGAGCTGGACACAGGGGTACCGGAGCATGGCTGGCTGGCCCTACAGAGAAAAACACCTCATTTTTCGTGCAGATTTGGCACATTCTGCCCAAAGCCTGTGGAGCGCATATGTCTGTGAGGCCCGAATGGTCCACACACTTGGAGGCGAAGGCTGTGGGTAGAGGATGGGTGGAGGGGCTGGGGTCCCTCTTCCTACCTGCTATCCTCTTCTCCTGTCTACCGCCACGCCTCGGTGGTGGAGATGGCCGGGAAACCCAGAGCCCTCCCCCGGACTGGTGTGCCTGAGTGCCTGAGTGTCCCTCTGCCTGTGCCTGATCCGCACTGCTGGCCCGCGCTACCCCAGCCCCTCCTTCTCAGGAGTTCCCCAGCACAGGTGGGGTAGGCGGGGAGATGCTGCTCCACCTCCCAAGGACGCCAGTTCTGGGTGAGACTGCTCCTCAGCCTCCCTCTTCAGGTTCCTCCTGCTCCAGCTCAGGAGTGGGCCCTGAAAGGCTTTTCAGGTGCACAGCATTCACACAGTGGCTCATACTGTTGCAAAGACTTAGTTGAGAAATGAAAGCGGCTGTGTGTGTGTTTTTGAGTGTTTCTCATGACTTTAGCATGCACTATTTTTTTAAAAGCTGTGTTTTATACTTGGGATGAACTGCATTCCAAAATCATCTTGCTAAGAACATGCTTTGTGATCACAGTCAGGAAAGTAAGTTAATCAGGTATCCCATTGCATCTCACTGATAAGCACATTGTCACAGGGACTCTGGTAGTGTGCTGATCTCTACTTTGGTAAATCGGGATTCAACACAGGTACCTGAAAAAACTGGGAAAAGGCAGTGGAGCCAATGTTTGCATGGCCCAGTTTAGTTTTAAAAAGCTAAATCTGAAGGTCAAACCTCTGTATTTCTGCCAGAGATCATGCATTTATCCGATAATTATGCAACAGTGCTGATTCATTTTCAGTTCCACTTTTAATGTGGAATGTTTTGGAAGGGTGCGTTAAAATTAGGTCGGAAATCTTTTTCAAACACTAGCTGACAAGCAGTTTTAGTGGTAGAAGCTGGAATTACCCAGCCAGCCCCCTAAAGTGAAACTCACAGAAAGCTTAGAGAACTGATGATTCCACAGCTCCAGATACCCCTTTTCCCTGTTCACAGGAACACCGGGTGAAGTTGCTCGCTCATTACAGCGCCACCTGCTGCCACTTCCTGGAATATACTTATTAACCAGAAGCTTGGTTGAAATACGGACAGGTCAGAAAAAAATAGAGAAAACAAACTGAGCTGGAGGAGGATGGTTGGAATTCTGTTCCCTAGATACCACCGTATGCTCTCTGGAGTGGGATGTCACTGCACTGGGCCTGGTGATCCATGAAAAATGCAAATGCAAATGGAGTATTTTATAAAACAAATGTTGGTGTTGGAACTGGCAATTTGAACCCAGGTATGCTCTGCCACTGAGCTACATCCCCAACCCTTTTTATGTTGAGACAAAATCCTGCTAAATTGCCAAGGCTGGCCTCAAACTTGAGATCCTCCTGCCTCAGCCTCCTGAATAGCTGGGATTACAATTGTGGGCCACTATGGCTGGCTCAAATGAAATATCTTGTCTCTCATTTTTATCTTTAGTCACTGTTTGCTTGAGTTCGAGTTACATCTGGACAAGTGCTCTGACCCGTAGGTATAACTCCTTGGGAAACTTTACTTGTTTGATGACAGCTGTCAGTGTGCCTAATTCCACCTAGAATAAGAAGGATGGTCAGATAAGAATGGATAGTCACATGGACAGCGTGTCCATGTGAGGACCAAGAAAACAGCCTCCCAGCTGGCCTGTCCTTAACATGGGGTTCTTCTTGGTCCTCCACACCACTTCTCATTGTCCTTCATAGAATCCTTTCCTAGCCCCTAATGGCATCTGTCACAGATCCCAAGGAGACATGGACTCATGGGCTACTTGCCTGGTTTGAGGTTCACCTTCAACACCAGTTGTCAAAATCCAGGAGCTCAGGATTTTGCTTGTTGTTTCTTCACTTGGCACACATGGCACTCAAGCATCTGGTATACCCCTAAGGGACTGTTACTAAAGATATGGCCCACGGGCACCAGTGGACAAATCATTATACACTGAGGAACAGCACATCTCAGCTTCTTCTGAGCCCTGAATAATTGAATTATATTCTTTGAATATAAGCCCTTGATCAGCAAATTCTCTTTAGCAGTTTGCCCTCAAAAGAGTTTACCTTGCATTTGCTACTAAACACTCTTGGGCTCAGGGCACCTGGTCCATAAGGTAGGTCCAGCCTAGCCCCTGAGCAGCTTTGTTCCTTGGTTGGCATAGCCCTGGGCACAGAAGTGTCAGGGAATCATGTCAACAATGATTTTCTCATTCATGCTGAGTCTGGCTTCTTTAAAAAGCATAATTTACTTACAGTAGTAACATCAGCACATGGCATAGCACAAAGCCTATTTCCTGAGTGGTTATTTTTATTCATCTGATAACTTTTACATAGATCATAACAGTGATAAGGAAATAATGGCCAACAGGGCAGGCCTTTGCCCCCCACTCATGTTTTTGCCATAAAATGTTCTGTTCAAGAAATGTAACTGTTTGTGCTGCAGATGTTCCTGCCAGATATATCAAAATGTTCTGTTGGAGAAATGTAACTGTTTGTGCTACATAAGTGTTCTGTTCAAACAATGTAACTGTACAGCAGCCTGATGTTTCTACCTAAGATTTCAGGAATGTTCTGTTAACTCCACCTATCCACTTCAATGAGCATGCTAACCTGATGGGTGAGCTCACCCCGCCCCCCCCATCTCTATATAACATTCATTTCTATTTAGGGCTCAGAATTCAGAGTACTTAAACTCATCTGGGCCAGCCAGCTAGCTATAGCTGTAACACTAACACTTGTCTGTAATACTGACCCACCTCACTTTCCGGCAACAAGAAGAGCAACTGTAAGTTCTCAGTTCTCAGACTTGCAAGGCCCAGGAAGGATACTCTTATTATGGCAACTGTCCTCCTGAGAACGTGCAGAACCAACCCAGATACCTGACTTGCAGAAACATGTGACATTCACAGCTGGAGAGCTTGAGCACTTAAAAATGTATCAAGACAACACTTCCTAACTCTGGGATGGTTTCCACTGTTTTGGGAGTGTAATTTCTGGAAAAAAAATTTTAATCCTGACTATACATTCATAACAATAACAATTGATTTCAGGCATAGTTTTTTTTTTGTTGTTGTTGTTGTTGTTGTTTTTGGTACCGGGGATCGAACTTGGGTCCTTGCGCTTGTGCAGTAGGCAGCGAAACCACTGAGCTAAATCCCCTGCCCTCAAGCATAGTTTTGAAGAGTAATTTGGGGGTCTCTCTCCTCATGACAGTCACCACTCTTGTGTGTGTATGTCATATACTATGTCTCACATGGATAAAATATGGGCATGAAATAGCAAAACAAGAGAGCCAGAGCCAGCAGCTGAAGAAGCAAGGTTACTGTGATGGGGCAAGTTGTAACATTGGAAAAAATAAATCACTTGTTATACCTGCTTTTTTTTTCAGTATTGGGGATTAAACTCAGGGCCTTCATTCCTGACCTAAGCTATATTCCTAGCCATTTCATACTTTTTTATTTTGAGACAGTCTGGATGAGTTACCAAGGTGGGGCTCAAACTTGGAGTCCTCCTGCTTCAGCCTCCCAGAGTGTTGGCATTACAGATGTGCTTCACCTCAACTGGCTTATATCTGCTTTTGATTGCAAGGATATCCCATGCTGATGGTTCTTTAAAAAGGAATCAAGGAGGTGTCATAGAGAAATCTTCAAAGCCAAGTCACCATTCCATTGTCTAGAAAACAGGAAATGGGTTGTCAAACTTTGATCCAATGGCTTTGTGTCCTAAAATGACAATTTGTGTAGTTGAAATGTTTTTAGATGTGATGAGTCTAAATGGAAAAAGTAATGATTTTTCCTTTCCCAGGGTAAAAGAAAGAACAAAAGAAAGAAAGAGAGAGAGAAAGAGAGAGAGAGAGAGAAAGGCACTGAGTGGGTCTGTAGAGGCACAGTTCTAACTGGTTGACCCTCAGAATCCACCAGGGTCCCACGGACAGGCACAGTGGGCTTCCCAAGGGATGGCCAGGGTGCTGCAGCAGAGGACAAGCATTCTTAGAAACAGCTCTTCTCATCGTGACTCCTGTGGCAGCACTTGATTCAACTGGGACATCAGTGGAGTCCATGCCCAGGTTCAGGGCAGACTCTCAGAGGCTCTGGAAAGAGGCCAGAGAGGATCCATGCAGCAGACAAAGCTCTATTTTCTTCAGTCCCACTCTGCCCTCTTGATCAAAGTTAATTCCCATTCCACTCCAGGCCAAATCTTTAATCTTAATGGTAAATTCCTATTGTGTTGAGATTAGTAAAACCGGGCTAGAAAACAGTTTATTCAAGGCTGATATTTTAAGGAATATATCTACCCAAGTACAAAGTAAGTTTTAGAAAGATAAAAGATAGTTTCTTTTTTGATTTACAAAATTCAAAGTAAAACCAGAGTGTAACATCTTTCTCCAATGAAGGTTTTCTTGTTTCAGAAAACAACACTTACGGAGAGGTTAAGTCTCCTCAGGTTGTCTCTGGGGAGACAGCTGGGAAGTTGCTGGGGCCCCTTTGCATCGAGTTTCAAGAGCGAGACAGACACGTGCACCCTGCTGTCTTACACCACAGCTTTTTCTGCAGGATATTAAAGCACTTTAGAAATATTAATTATCTCATTTATCCTCATCACTTTGTGTGTACCAAAGACATTGTGCATGGCCCGTCACCCAGCTCACCAGGATCAATACCTCAAACTACCTTTCCGTGTGGTCATGTCCATTGAGAAATGCTCTCCCTTCCCCATTCATACAGAGACTGTTGACTTATGAAGGCTCCGACCCTCTTTGGTCCTTTCTGTCTCCCATTACCAGACACCTTTGCACCACTAGACATTCTGGCACCTCCTTACCTCCTTCACTTTCTACATGCTAATTTAGCAAAGTTGGAAAAGGCAGATTCATAAAAACAAGGGTGAGCCACTCCGAAGTTCACAGATGACTAATGATTGCTGTGCATGTCTGAGGATTGTCTAAGTGCACAGAATTGTGCATTTTCATGTCATTTAATTTATTTCTTATTTATTAATATCATCTCTTTAATATATTATATATATTGCTTCAATATATTGTATATATATCACTATTTTAAACAGCATTGGATTACCTCACTGTGTGGTGTGCTGTAATGAAATAAGCCAAACCGAACATGCAGACAGCTTGGACGTTTCTGCTCATGTAACCTTCTGCCTTCAGAACAAGCAACCAGCCTGGCTGTCTCCTCCTTCCAAATCCTTTTCAGAGGCCAATCATTGAAAACTGCCACAGAAAGAATTTCTTATTGCTTTGTTTTCTTTGTAAAAACAGTGGTGTATCCTGCCACCTACTTCTCTCATTTAAAAAAATACATCCTAGGGCAGGGGATTTAGCTCCGTGGTTTTACCTCCTGCTGCGCAAGCGGAAGGACCCAAGTTCGATCCCCAGTACCAAAGATAAATAAATAAATAAATAAGTCATAAAAGTTCTTCGAGAGAGTACTTTTAACAGCTATAAATTATATTATAGTATAAATTATGCACTTATTTCTGGAACTGTTTTCCTTGAGGGCTTTCTGGTTCTTTCTCAGTATTTGTCACACAAGTAAGGCTGCACGTAATGCCTACCTGTCCACGCGTGTACTCTCCTGGTGCGGGGTGGTGTGGATTCCAAGTTGAAGGGCGCTGTGGCACTGTGAGCAACTTCGTGGAAACTCTGCCCAGAAGCCTTCACTCCGATGTGGGGAATGCTAGCTGCTTGGCCAGCTCTCTCATGGATGCTTCAGCTGGAAATACAAATGCTTGTGCACAGATGTGCGAAGCAATGAGCATTCAGAAAAGTAGGACTCGCTCAAGGTCACACAGCTAAATATTTCAGAGCCCGTACTGGGCCCTAGGCCTCCTAGGGTTTTGACAGAGCTTTTTACATAACAACAATGCAATTCTGTGCACCTAGCCTCTTACTAGGGAATAGAGAGTTGGTACAAAGAGAAAGAAAAGTTAGCTGTTGGTGGGTTAAAACCACCCACAAATTTAGCAGCTTAAATCAACAGCTATTTACGGGGTTCCTGATTCCTGGGATCAGCACTGGAGCCTCCCAGGCTCTGCTGGGAAGACATTCTACAGTAAAGAGGGCCAGGCCAGACAGTCACAGGTGACAAGATGGACTGAATCCCTCAGTGGAAGGAACTGTGTAGCATGGAAACAGGAAGAAGCAGAGGGCTGGAGTCATGCTTGCCTTCATATGCTAAAAGTACACATGAATTAACTTTTTCCCAGTTTCTGAACAGTTGCATTTGTGTCTTGGTCTCATAGCTGTTTGGAAAACCATGGCCCTGTAAGAGCACAAAGAAAGTGATATTTATATGGAAATCTGAAAAAGTTCTTCCTGGGTACTAGAGGCACATTAAGGGCACTATCATATTGGGTCAGGCTTTTCTGTTAATCACAATGGCCATTTTCTTCCCATGATTTTTAATACATTATACACAGAGTTGCTGATTTATCTCCACTTCTCTGTTTGAGAGCATTGCAGCTATATAAGGTGCTTCTGGGGATTTTGTTTCTTTTTTCTTTTAGTATCACTGTAGTTTTCCATCTCACACAATAAGCAAGCTGAGGGGAGGACTGTGCAGGTCATGAAAATGGCAAGACTAAATCAAGTTGATGTGATGAGCTTCTTTCTAGTATTTCCACTAAAGCCCGTCCTCGGAGGTGAGGCTGAGGGCAGGTGCAGGCAAGGGGCCTCAGTTGCTCGGATCATAGGCTCTGGGCCCAGCATGTGTGGGGCAGGGACAGCCCTCGAGGTCCCTGCGTGGCTGGGGACAGAACAACCTTTCTACCTGGAAACCTCTGGCTTCAGCTAAAAATAAATGGAACTGGGATGTTGGCTGAGGACAAGGAAGGGAGCACATACATGTTAATATTTTGTTGGTTCTTTGTTGAATCTTCTGTTTGGTGCAGAAAATGACCTTGGGGATGCTCCATTGTCTACTGCAGATGGGCATGGAAGGAAAGGAAAGGAAAGGAAAAGAAGGTGACACAAAGGAAAGACAAGAAAAGAAACTAAAGGAAAGGTGAGGAAAGGTCAGGGGAGGGGACAGGAGGAGAGAGGAGGAAAGGATTTTCCTACAGGGCTTCCTGTTGCCTGAGAGCGCACGCCTACCTCCCTACCAGCAAGGCCTGGGAACTTCTGGAGCATTCTTGAGGAAACTGAGGAGGCTTGGAAAGCTGGGACTGGGTGTTCCAGCCTCCTCCACTGGAAGCCACAGAGAGGCTACAAATGTCTGGGACCCCTGGAAGAGGTGGCATGGAGAGAATTACATGCTTCAACTGAAAGTCGCTCAGAGACCTTCTGTGAAAGGAATTTCTGACCAGAGGAAACGGGACACCAGGAAAAATGGAAACCCGGTTGTTTACTTGGAAGTGAGAAGAAGCAGGTCAGTAACTTGTTTCCATGGTGACTACCACTGAAATAAGACGAACTGACACTGATGAATTCCCCTGCTCAAACTCTTTAAAATTCTGGCTTAATCTGAGTTAGTTCTTGACTGTAAACAAGTTGGTGCTTGACTGAAAACCAAGTGATCTCTCACAATAATTAGCTTTTGCCACCCATAAATGAGATTTTAAAAAATAATAACATGAAAACAATCTGAATTCATGCTACATCAGCTTATAGGTTTTAATTTTTTTTTTTTACATAAGGGGATTACGTTATGGATATTCACAATTTAGTCCTAATTCTTAAAGTAACATTTGTTCTTGTGTTAGTACAAACTAAAAGATATTTGTTTGGTGCCAGTGACCTTTGAAATCATAGCACAGGAGTTTGGTTGATGAATGTAGACACTGAATCTGCCCCTGGATGGCCAGTGCCCACGCTGGACTCCTGGTACTGCTCATTACACAGTGGTGGTCATGACAGGCTCAGGGAGCAGGAATCTCACATTTCCACCCCCCTCCAGGAGCAAGGCTGGGATGTCCCATCTGGCAATGAGTGAGAAATCTGAGCCACCAAGAAAAAATTCAGTGTGGTGTCTTCCTGGCTGGCCCATAGAGGGAAAAAAAACCCCAAAGAATGTTCTACAAATTCCAAATTCCTGCCTGGCTTATTTCTGTATCTTCACGCAGCCAGTCTTCCCACGTTCTCTTTCAGTCATTAGTTCCCCAAACTCCTTGGAACTCCACGTGGGTAGTGGTAGTTCTAGATGTCGGTGAGGCCAAGACAAAGGAGGCAGTGCTGCCCTCTCTAACTGCTAATCAGCATCATGGGGCTGGAGTTAGACTCATGTCCTGCCCTGGGGCTTCCTGAATGAATTTCATTGGCTTGCTCTTGCTCTCTCTCCTTTTCACATCTGGAAATGGAAAGCATTATGCTTCCGCCCATTGCTTTTGGGATTAAATGAGATAATGCAAGCACGGTGGGCAGTTGAGTGGTCCCTGGTGCTCAGCACCTGTGGCAGTGGTTATGATTACTGTGATTATGATTACTAAGTCATGGCCTTAACCTTGCTGGAATCCACAATCTAAATCTAACGTTACAGGAAAATTTCCATGTCTAGGACATTTGAAAGTGTTATCTCTTTTTAGAAGTGGGGTTCCTATGATTTAAAATTTAAGTGCAAGCTGCCATTTATTTGTATATTTTTAAGGCCACATTACTGAGGTCTGCTCAACATACAGAGCTGGACATATTTAGTGTTTACAATTTCATGAGCTTGGAGATAAGTATAGACCCATGAACACAATCTAAGCATGAACACATCCATCACCCCTAAACATTTCCCTGCACCCTTGTTTTATTATTGTTATCAGTTATTTTGTGATAAGAAGACTTAATATAAGAACCATCCCCCCTAGCCAGCAAATTTTTTAGTATTCAGTGCAGTGCTGTGGTTCAGGCACCCAGCTGTGGGTATCTCTAAAACCATTGGTCCTGCAGCATCTGATCTTGTGTCCTGGCCCAGTGCCTTTCCCTCCAGAGGACCATTTCCCTCTCCAGTGGGAGGAGTTTAGACCCGTCATCTGAGTGTACTCCTGTTGCTGGTCCTTCTGCATCTGGCTTATCCACTTAGCATAATAAAGTCCTCAAGATTGCCAGGCGACCAGCTTTCACTGAGATTAGGTGCAGGTGTGGTGTGTAGCTGTGGCTTGGGGTGTCAGTCACTGAGGCCACCTTCAGCAGCAAGATGAGTTTTGTGAAAGCCGGTATCCACATTCCACAGGGCTGCTGGCATCCAGGGGCTGTGTTACTGTGACTCCTGGTTAAGAAGAAATGGAGGAGCAGAAGTACTCCGCTACCCTGTCAGTGAGGCCACTGTCACTGGATCTGGGGAGAAGACTGTCGCCTTGGCCTCATGCACGGCCCCTTCTCCCACCTATGGTGACTGCTACTGTGAACCAGGGATGTTCCTAATGCTTTTTACACTGTCCTGGATAATGAATGACACTTTGTATATTTAAAATTTTTATGTAATTAATAGTGTTCATTGATCTCATCTTACAAATGACCTCACCCTGTTTTTCCACAGGTCTCCTCCAAGTGATGAGCCTGGCTGTGCTCCACTCAGCCCTGCCAGAGTGAGTGACCACGGAGTGGAGTCCCAACTTACCCGTTCACAGATAGGGGTCTCTCCTTCACAACTTCCAAAGTGTTGTTTAAGGGGGTTCCCTGTTTTCAACCTGGATTTCCTTCCAGTTTCTCTATTCGTCAGAGGTACTTTTTCCAGTAACCCAATTGTAAATATTAAAAATCAATGTAAATACAAAACAAAAATGATTTTTTCAGAGTATAAAACTGATGCATGGGAATTTTAAAGTAAATACACCAAATGTAGTTCTTCATCTCAGGAATAACCGCTGTCGACATTTTGATGTATTTTTTCCCCAATACTTTTCCTGTACTTACGTTTTATTTATTGATTGATTGATCAATTGATTGATTTTACTGAGAATTGAATCCAAGGCCTCACACATGAGAGCCAAGTAACCTAACCTTGAGCTATATCTCAACCCCTGTGTTATTTTGTTTTGTTTTGTTTTGGCACCGGGGACTGAACTCAGGATCTTGCTCTTGCGAGGCAGGCAACGGAACCACTGAGCTAAATCCCCAGCCCTCTGTATTATTTTTGATTCACATAAATCTAGTGCTGCCAAAAGATGCACTTCCTTTGTCATTAAATATCTTTGGAAATAAAATTTTTAATGACTGTAAAGCATCCCCAGCTGTGTTGTGATTATTAAGGGCTTAGGCAGTTTCCAGCTTTCACTCTTTTTCCTTTAACATGTTTTGTGAGTACTTGTTACGTGCTACTAGATGTGATCACAAAATACAGTTAATATTAAAATAAAAACTTAAAAAATTGTTACAGTAGAAGACAAATTGCCACTAATCCCCCTTAAAATCCTCCTCCTCATTTCAAACACTCTTATTCCATTGTTCTTGCCACTTTCTTTTAAACTTTTTTTATTTGTGTATGTTTACAATCCATAATAATGATATCTACCTTGGGGAATTGGTACAGGTTAAAAAATGATCTCACTTGTCTAGATTGAAAGAAGAAAGAAAAGAAATTGGACTCCAGAAGCAGCAAAAGCCAGGCTTTCAATACAAACTCTTGCAGGAGTGGTTCCCACAGAGAGACGGGCACACTCCAGTCGAGAAGCTGTGTTTTTACTCCTAACTCACAGGGGTCCCTCCTCCATCTCCCCTGGCCTGGGAACCAGGGTTCACAGCCTATCCTGAGCAGTTTATTTCATCCCACGCTTGTTGGCCTTCATCCTTTTCCTCTCTTACCCCCTCCTCCCTCTGTATTTCTCTTTGTAGTGATTTGTGGCCTTTGGGCTTCCCAGGATTGGAGAATAATTGTTAGCAATTACCTCTTTACCCCAGAATCTTATCTCTGGAGAGAGGCTTTGTACACCCTGCGTGTCCTTGTCCGTTAGTTGACCCAGCTAAGTCTAAGAATAAAGGCTTAGTAGAGTGGTTAATGAAATACGGACCAATTAAAATATTTTTACCTCTTACAGTACATACAAACATTGCATCTTAAGTATTTTTACTTTCCCTCCCTGCCCCTTCATCTTTCCCCATCCCAGATCCCCTTCCCATGGAAGTCTTTTGTGAATGTCTTTTTGTGGCTGCCTCAATGTTCTGAATTGATTCAAAACATTTATGGCAATTTCTGTCAAGTAAAAACATTATGGTGTGACCTCATCCACCTTATTCCCTGGATCTGGCACTTTGACTCTGGGCTCTTCTCCAAAGTCAAAATGACCAGGAAAAGTAAATGTTTTGAATTGATTCAAGACATTGAGGCAGTCACGAATACACAAAGATACTCACTAAAGAGAACTTCCAGAACTGGTTCAGAAAGTGGCAAGAATGATGGAATAAGCATGTTTGAAGTGAAGGAGGTATTATGAGAGGGATTAATGGCAATGTGCCTTATTTGTAATAAGGCTTTAAAAAAATTTAGATCAAATTTATATTTAGATCATATTGTTTATGAGCTTATGTTAGATGTAGGGACCACAGCAGTAAAAGAGGCAAAATTTTATCCTTCATGAAACATTAAATAAGAAATAAAGGCTGGGTATGGTGGCACACATCTGTATTCACAGCACTCTGGGAGGCTGAGTCAGGAGGATTGCAAGTTTGAGCCTACCATGGGCAATTTAGTGACTTCGTGAGACCATATTTCAAAATAAAAGATAAAAAGGGCTAGTGATGTAACTCTTTGTGAACACCCTGAGTTCAATCCCCAGTACCAGAAAAAAAATAGAAATAAAAACTGTACAATAATTATAGAATAACTGGTATGATATGTACTTTAAAGAATAAGCTTGTCTTAGTCTGTTTTCCATTGCTATAACTGAATACCACTGACTGAATATCTTATAAAAAATAAAGGCTGGGAAGTTCCAGATCAGGCAGCCACATCTGGTGAGGGCTGTCTTGCAACAGGGGGCTCAGGGCATCACAGGAGAGGTAGGACTTCTTAGCTCAGGTCTTTCCTCCCGCTCTTAGAAAGCCACAGTCCCATTGGATCGGGACCCAACTCTTACAGCCTCATTTAATCTTAATCACCTCCAAATACCATAGGCAGATAAAGGCTCTGTAATTAGCACATACTAATTGTACAAATTAATGGGTTCAACTGTGATAGTTCCATATATGCAAATATCATCTTTGATTTGCATGCCTCCTTGCTAAGCTTCCATCCTCTTACTCCATCACAATTTCAACATGAGTTCTGATGGGGACATTTAAATGGGAGCAAAGCTCGAGATCAAACAACTAGGGCCAGGGAAGGCTCACTGGGAGAAGAGGTGTCAGTGGGGGTCAAGCCATGTGCATCTGTGAAGGGGCTCTGTGCATGGCAGCTGTGCCCATGGCAGGCGTGTGTGCTGGGGTTGGGCAGCAAAGGTATGGCCTGGGGTCAGCAGTAGCGGTGACAGAGCATCCTGTAAGCCAACCCAGGTACCTGCACCTGTGCCCACAATGCAGCAAGTCTCATGAAGATGCATCTAAAGTGTTGAGGCACTGGGTCGCCAGGCTTGAAGGACCCTGCATCTGTACGATTCTGGTGTGTTAAAAACACGATATTACCCAGGGCTTTATGTTTTGAATGCAAATGCCTATGACTCTGAGTGTTGCTGCTGAACACAGGGAGGGCTGAGTGCAGAGCCAACCTTGACAATGAGGTATTATTTCTTTTTTTTATGAGTGCATGTTTGCCATACATAATGATCGTGCTCATCATAGGCAATTTGTACCTGTGCATAATACATCTTAATTCTTCTTCTCTTCACCTTCCCTTCCCGCCCCCATGTACAAAAACTTGGTTTCCATCTTTTTCCTTCCATTCTCTTTTTTTCCTTTTCCCTTCCTTCCCTTCCCTCTCCCTCCTCTTGTTCCCATCCCCATTTGAACAAGTTCTTCTTACTTCCCAATATCTATCCTCCATTTTGCTCCTTATTTACTTGTTGGGTTTCTCACACAAAAGAATGTGATATTTAAGTTTGTGTGTATGATTTATTTCACTTAAAATTATGCTCTTGAGTTGCATCCATTTACCCAACAATGACTTGTTTGTCCTTCTCTACAGCAGAGTAGTACTCCATTGTATATAAATACCACATTTTCTTTATCCATTTCTGTGTTTATGGATCAATAGGCTGTTTCTAAGATTTAGCTATTATAGAATGTGCTGCTCTAAACACAGATATGCATATATCACTGTGGTATGATGTTTTTAACTCTTTTGGGAAGACATCAAGGAAGGGAATAGCTGGGTCAAATGGAACCTCTAGTTTTAGCTTTTGGAAGAATCTCCACACTGATTTCTATGGTAGTTGTACCAATTTATCCTCCCACCAACAATGTAGAAAGGTTCCTTTTCCACACAGCCTCACCAGAATCTTGTTATTATTTGGGATCTTGATGACAGCCATGCTTTCTGGAGAGAGATGGAATCTCAGTGTTGGGTCTGTGTGTGTGTGTGTGTGTGTGTGTGTGTGTGTGTGTGTTAAGAATTATTTTTTTATTTTTATTTTTAAAAATTCTTTTATTGGTACATTTTAGGTATACATTTGCATTTATCATTAGGTGCTTGTACATGTACATGATGTATCTTGGTTCTTATTTTTTTCCCCATTACCTATGCACCCTTCACCCCCTCCACCCTTCCCTATTTACATAGATTGCATTTCCACTTTTTTTTATTTTTTCATAATTTTTCCTTTCTCTTCTTTCCTTTCCCCTTCCCCTCCCACCATCCCTGCACCTTTGGACCTTTTCCTATTTGAAAGTATCAATTATTCATTTTAATCATTTTAATCCTTATTTACACTTTCAGTTTCTCACACTAGAGAAACTATTTGGTATTTACGTGTGTGTCCTATTTATTTCACTTAACAGTATGACCTCAATATGCATCCATTTAACTATAAATGTCTCTAGTTTCTCATTCTTTATGGCTGACTAGTACTCCATTTTATTAAAAAAAAAAACCTACATCTTCTTTATCCAGTTTCCAGTTGATAGGCAATTGGGCTGTTTCTGAGCTTTAGCTATTACAAATTGTACCGCTATAAACATGGGTGCACATATATCGCTGTGGTATGAATCTTTTGCAAAAGATCCCCAGCAGGGGAAGAGCTGGGTTAAATGGGACCTCTGGCCCTAGTTCTTTGAGGTATCTCCATACTGACTTACACAGTGGTTGCACCAGTCTGCACTCCCACCAACAATGGAGAAGGGTTCCTTTCTCCCCACACCCCTGCCAGCATTTGATATTGGTTGATTTCTTGATAGCAGCCATTCTTTCTGGGGTGAGGTGGAATCTCAGTGTTCTTTTCATCTGCATCTCTCAAATGACCAGTGATGTTGAACATTTTTTCATATATTTATTTGCTGCTTTTACCTCTTTGAGAAATGTCTGTTCATTTCAGATGCCCAATTTTGAATTGGGTCTTTGAATTTGGGGAGTCTGATTTTTTTCAATTCTTTATATATTCTATAGTAGACCTTTGTCTGAGGTACAGGTGCTAAAAAAATTTTCCCACATTGTAGGTTTTCTCTTAGCTCTGTTGGTGGTTTCTCTTCCAGTGCAGAAGCTTTTTAATAAGATGAGATCCCAGTTGTTGATTCTTTGTGCTAGTTCCCATGCTACTGAGGTTTTGTTCATAAAGTCTTTTCCTATGCCAATGTCTTCAAGAGTTCTACCTAACTTATCTTCCAGCAAGTTTAGTGTTTCTGTCTTAATATTTAGATCTTTAATTCACTTCGATCTTAGTTTAGTGCCTGGTAATAGGTTATGGGTCTCGTTTTAATCTCTGACAGGTGGAAATCCAGTTTTTCCAACACCATTTATTTAATAGGCTATCTTTCCTCCAATGAGGGTGGTTGGCTCCTTTGTCAAAGATGAGGTGGCTGAGTATGTCTGGAGTTATTTCCGCATCTTCTAATCTATTCCACTGATCCTTGGGTCTGTTTCTTTGCCAGTACCATGATGTTTTTAATGACAGTAGCTTTGTGGTATAGTTTCAAGTTGGGGATTGTGATACCCACAGCCATGTCTCTGTTGCCTAGAATTGCTTTTGCTATTCTAGGTCTCCTCTGGTTCCAAACAAATTTTTGGATTGTTTTCTCTAGTTCTGTGAAGTATATTGTTGGAATTTCAATCAACATTACATTAAATCTATATAGTAGTTTTGGAAGTATGGCCATTTTCACTATATTCATTCTTCCTACCCAGGAACAAGGGATGTCTTTCCATTTTCTTATATCCTCCTCAATCTCCTTTTTCAGGGTGCTGTAGTTTTCAGTGTAGAGGTCTTTTGCTTCCTTTGTGAGGTTGATTCCTAGATATTTCATTTTTTTGGATACTATTGTAAAAGGAATTGTTTCTCTAATTTCTCTCTCAGTGAGTCTGCTATTTGTGTACCAGAAGGCTAGCGTTTTTTGAGTGTTGACTTTATATCCAGCTACTCTACTGAATCTGTCAGTGAGGTCTAAAAGTCTTTTGGCCGAGTTTTTTGGGTCTTCTATGTAAAGTATCATATCATCAGCAAATAATGACAGTTTCACTTCTTCCTTTCCTATCTTTATTCCTTTTATTTCTTTCTCTTTTCTAATTGCTGTGGCTAATGTTTCCAGAACTATATTGAACAGGAGTGGTGATAGTGGGCATCCTTGTCTTGTTCCTGATTTTAGCGTGAAAGTTTTCAGTTTTTGACCATTTAGTATGATGTTGGCTGTTGGTTTTTTATACATAGCCTTAATCAGGTTGTGATAAAGACCTTCTATTGCAATTCTCTGTAGGGTTTTTATCATGAATGGATGTTGGATTTTGTCAAATGCCTTTTCTGTATCTATTGAGGTGATCATATAGTTCTTATCCTTGACTCTGTTAATATAGTGTATTACATTTATTGATTTACGGATGTTGAACCATCCTTGCATCTCTAGGTTAAATCTGACTTGGTCAGGGTGTATGATCTTCTTGATGACCCTCTGTATTCTGTTTGCCAGTATCTTGTTGAGGATTTTCGCATCTATGTTCATTAGGGAGATTGGCCTGTAGTTCTCTTTTTGGGTTGAGTCTTTCCCTGGTTTGAGGATGAAAGTAACACTTGCTTCCAGGAATGAATTTGGAAGCCTTGCTTCCCTTTCAATTTCCTTGATGAGTTTAAAGAGTAATGATGATAGTTCTTTATATGTCTTGTAGAATTCAACAGTGAAGCCATCAGGACCTGGGCTTTTCTTTGTTGGTAAATTTTTTATTACATTTTCAATTTCACTCATTGTAATTAGGGTGTTTAGAATTTCTATATCTTCTTCATTTAACTTTGGCAATTCATGTGTATCTAGGAATCTGTCCATTTCTTCTGTGTTTTTCATTTTATTAGAGTACGGTTTCTTGAAGTAGGTATTGATGATCCTCTGCATTTCTGCTGGGTCTGTGGTGACTTCACCTTTTTTGTTCTTAATTGCATGGATTTGAGCCTTTTCTTTCCTTTTTTTGATAAGGTTGGCTAAAGGTTTATCAATTTTATTTATTCTTTCGAAAAACCAACTCTTTGATTCATTAATTTTTTTGTCATTCTCTTAGTCTCCATTGCATTGATTTCTGCTCGGATCTTTATAATTTTCTCTCTAATATGAGCTTTGGATTTGTTATGATCTTCTTTTTCTAGGAGCATGAGGTTCTGCATTAGGTTATTTATCTGAGTTCTCTGTTTTCTTAATATTGGCTTTCACTGCTATGAATTTCCCACATAGAACTGCTTTCATTGTGTCCCATAGATTCCTGTATGTTGTACTGGCATTGTCATTAACTTGTAGAAACTGTCTAACTTCTTCTTTAATTTCCTCTGTGACCCATTGGTTGTTCAAGAGGGTGTTATTCAATTTCCATGTGTTTGTGGGAGTTTTGCAGTTTCTTATGTTATTGACCTCCAATTTTATTGCACTATGGTCTGATAATATACAGGGGGTAGCTTCAGTTCTTTTACATTTACTTAGACATGTCCTATGAGCTAGCATGTGGTCTATTTTGGAGAATGACCAGTGTGCAGCTGAAAAGTATGTGTATTCTGATTTTTTGCGGTAGAACGCTCTGTAAACATCTATTAAGTCCATTTGTTCAATGGCTTGGTTCAATTCTAGAATTTTGTTGTAAATTTTTTGTCTAGATGATCTGTCTATTTGTGATAGTGGGATATTGAAGTCACCCACTACAACTGTATTAGTGCTTATTTGATTTTTCATGTCCACTAATATTTGTTTTGTATAGTTGGGGGCATTCATATTTGGTGCATATATATTCTTGGATTGTTCCCTTCACAAGGATGTAGTGACCATCTTTGAATCTCTTAATTAGTTTTGGTTTGAAATCTACTTTGTGTGCAAATAAGATTGCTACCCCTGCTTTTTTCTGGGTTCCTGTCACATGGAGGAGTGTTTTCCATCCTTTTACTTTCAGTCTCTGAATTTCTTTTTGAGTTAGATGTGTTTCTTGTATAAAGAATATTGATGGATTTTGCTTCTTCTTTTTTTTTTTTTTTTTTGGTACCGGGGATCAAACTTGGGTCCTTGCGCTTGCGCAGCAGGCAATGAAACCACTAAGCTAAATCCCCGGCCCTGGATTTTGCTTCTTAATCCATTCTTTCAGCCTATTTCTTTTGATTGGTGAATTGAGGCCATTAACATTGATAGTTATAATTGATAGATATTGACTCATCCTTGTCATGATGTTTTGCTGTTGTTGGCTCTTTTATTTCTTATTTTTCCCCCCTTTCCCATTAGTTTCTTACCTTGCCTGGTGGCTTCCCTCTGTTAGCCCTCATGGAGTTGTGACCTTCATTATCTTTTTCTAGGATACTGCTTAGAATTGTGTGGAGGGCTGGTTTGGTGTTCATGAAATTTCTCAGGTGTTCTTTGCCATGGAAGTATCTAATTTCCCCATCAATTTTTGAAAGATAATTTTGCCAGATACAACAATCTAGGATTTAAGTTATTTTCTTTTAGAGCTTGAAATACTTCACTCCAGGCTCTCCTTGATTTGAGGGTTTGTGTTGAGAAGTCTGCCATGATTCTGATGGGCTTTCCTCTGTAGGTGATTTGTTTCTTTTCTCTAACTGCCTGTAGGATTTTGTTCTTCTGTTGGGTTTCTGGGATCTTGACTATTATATGTCTATGTGTAGATTTTTTAAATCATGGCTAGTTGAAGTTCTGTATGCCTCACTTATCTGTATGTCCAATTCTCCACCTCTGTATGGGAAGTTTTCTACTATTACTTCTGTGAACAGTTTTTTTAATGTCAATTGTACCTTTTCCTGTTTTTTTTATGGACTCCTATCAGTCTTATGTTATTCTTCTTTGCATCATCTAGCAGCTGCTGGATTGATTTCTCATGGTCCCTTACTATTTTGAAGAGATCTCTGTTTTCATGGTCCTTAACCTCAATCCTGTCTTCTATATCTGATATTCTGTCTTCAGATTCTCTTAGTCTGCTCTGCATGCTTTCAATGGAGTTTTTAATCTCCTGAATATCTGTTTGAATCTGTTTCATGGATTCCATTTCTTTCTTATGTTGGGTGATCATGGTTTCCATTTCTTTCTTATGCTGGGCATTCCTGGCTTTCAGCATGCTTCTGAGCTCATCTATTTTTTTTTTATCTGTTTCTGTTCTAGAGCCTCTAATCATGTCTTTCAGTCTGCTCACCATCTCTGTAGTCATCTAGGAAATTATTTCTGTTTTTTTTTTTTTGTACCAGGGATTGAACTCGGGTCCTTGCGCTTGTGCAGCAGGTGGCGAAACCACTGAGCTAAATCCCTGGCCCATTTATTTCTGTTTTGAATTTTTCTAGAGCCTCATTCATCTGTTTTGTTACTTCCTGTGCTATCAGTTCAGGGTGTCCAGGTGATTGATTATCAGACTTTTCCACCTTGTTTCCCCCAGAATTTGCCTTTTGTGGGGTGGAAGTCTGAGTTTGTGCCTTACTTAAATGTCTTCTCATATTTGTTTTTGGTACTGTCCTTGGTTTAATTCCTGGGTTGGTACTTTGAAGTTGCTTATTGTAAGTATCTTTGATGATGTATTTAGAACACAATAGAATGGTTGCTTCTCAGAGGAGTCTTCCAGATATAGCTGCTCTTTAGGTTTTGAGTCTCTAATGGCTCTGAGTCTGTCTCATTTTCATTATGACAGGAAGGACAACTGATTAGATCAATCACAACACCTTAGCCCTAGTGATACCATCAGGAACACAATTGCATCAAGTACCTCTTAGAAAATGACAATTTGTGGTAGTTATTAATCTATCACCTTTAACTGTGTGAATTAAATCAAAATCAAGAACCAACCTAACATACGTGCATAGTGAATAAACTCTTCAATATAGCAAATTTACCCTTCAGGATGGGGAGTTAGAAGGTGTTGAGGAGGGAGGAATAAGTAAGTAGAAGGATAGGGGAAGGTTATCAGTGAGGCCAGAGGGCACAGACAAGAGAAGGAAAGAGAAGAAAAGAAAGATAAAAAAAGAAATACAAATTAGAGGCAGAGCAGGAACACAAAGGGAGATGAAGAACAATGTGAGACAGCAAGAGTGTGAGGCAGAGAGAGAGAGAGAGAAAAGAGAAAAGAAAAAAAAAGAGAAAAATAAAAATTTTAAAAGTACCAAAGAAGAAAAAAATTAAAAATAAGAGCAAAAAAATAGTGGTAATTTTGAAAATAACAAAAGATAAAAATGAAGGGCCTCCTTCAGGGTAAGTCTCTGCTGTCACAATAGACAACATGGGCAGCAGTGTGCAGTTATAAGTCAATGAGTCTCAGCCAGTCACAGACTTGTGAGATTCAGGTAGATTTCTGGCTACAAGTCCCAAGTTGAGCTCCCTGACCTCCTGCAGGGTTGAACTCTGCCAGGTTCTACTGCAGGTTCCAGCTGCCTTTCCCCTGAAGGTAGTCCAGGTTCTGATGGGAGGTGATGATCCCTCCAACTTACCAAGCACAGTGGTCTGGTGTGCCTTTATTGCAGAAATTCTCTTCACTTTTCCAGTGGGCTTCAGTTTTCATCAGGGAGCCTGAGAGAGGCCCTCTCTCTGTTGTTCACTTCTGCAGCTCAGGACAATGGCCTTTATGCCCCCCTGTGCCTCTGTAGTGTGGATCCAAGTAGCTTTATAACCAAGAGGCGGGGTGTGGGGGGGTGCTGTTGTTGCAGGTGCCCACGCGGCTAAGCTGGAGGCTAGTGGGCATGCCTGGGAGGTCCTCATTGGTTCAGTCTCCTGGTCACAAGTGGGTGGAGTGAGCCAGAATGAGCAGGGCACATTCAGCCGATGCCTGCTCTGCCTGTGTGCACAGCTACGCTGGAGGCTGGTAGGCTCTCAGTGTTGTTTTAATTTGCACTTCTCAAAAGACCAGCGATATTGAACATTTTTTCATATGTTTATTTCCTGTTCATGCTTCTTCGTCTGAGCAGTGTGTATTCATCAGATGGCCATAATGAAGTATTAATTCTGTATTGTGTGTCAGCATCAGCTAAAGGCAGGGACCAGGAACCAAGGGTTTCGAGAAATGAACCTACTCTTTTTTTTTTTTTAAAGATTCTGACAGCTTTTATTACCATGCTCCAGTAGTATTCCATCTGACATCCCCATATCACATGTCTTCCATGAGGCACTCCCAGAAAGCTCACACGGAAGGACTCAGCCACACTGTGTGCGGCAATTCTCGTACAGCACTGGTTGGTGTTCGGACTTCAGGTTGCCCTAATAAAATGTACTCATTTTCAAGCAAAAGTGTAGAAAAAAAGTTTGCTATGTTACTGCTTGCCTATAAACATATCATAACATGCCTCACAATTTAAAAAGCTTATTACAGCACTCCATGACATCAATATCTATTTGTGCTTAGTATCAGCCAGTTGTACCAAATACCATAAAATACAAAACGATAGGAAATATAAACATTGATTTGTATTTCGAGTTTATAACATTTTATTTACAAAAATAAGCTGGGAGGACCAGGGTTTACACCCCCACATTCTCCTGGGTGGATGATGTTGTGCCTTTTTTTCTCTAATATTTCAAGTTGCGCTTGAATTCCTTCAGAACTGTACTTGTGGACGAGAAGCTCAGATGAGGAGAGGTGGACATGGGGCAAGAGGAGGGGACTGGGCTGGAACAGTCGCACATAAACAGATGGCTTTGACCAGGAGCCTCATGCACTTGGCGAAGAACGCATGCCACCTGGACACCACACCACTGTCCCCATGCTCACGGGACCACTCTCCTCAGGCTCCGTGGGATGCTATCAAGTGACACTTCCATGGCAGACACTAAGACATGACTCTGAAGACAGGGTTGCGGCGGCAGATGCTGGGCCCCTACTCTTCATAGTCCTTCTTGGTTACCTACTCTTTTTCTTTTTTTTTTTTTTGTATTAAATTCTTTTCTTGGTACATTGTAGGTATACAACACAATTACATTTCTCATTGGGAATTGTACCTTTACATAATGCATCTTGGTTCTTATTTTTTCCCCATTCCTAGCCCTCCCTTCATGCCCTCCACCCTTCCCTATTTACAAAGACTTTATTTCCATTTTTTCCATTTCTCATCATTTTTTCCTTTCCCTTCTTTCCTTTCCCCTGTGCGTCCCACTACCCCTACCCCTTTGGACCTTTTATTCCTATTTTACATTATCGATTATTCATTCTAATCATTGGTACATTTTAGGTATACAATATAATGACATTCATCATTGGAAATTTGCACCTTTACATAGTCTCTCTTGGTTCTTATTTTTCACCCTTGCCCAGCCCTCCCTTCAACCCCTCCAGCCCTTCCTATTTACAAAGATTTTGTTCCTATTTTTCCATTTTCTCATATTAATCCCATTCCCTTCTATCCTTTCCCCTAGCCCTCCCACTTCCTTCCCCTTTGCCCCTTTTCTTCCTATTTCACATGACCTATTATACATTTAGTCCTTATTTACACTTTCAGTTTCTCACACCAGAGAAACTATTCGGTATTTACACATCTGTGTCCTATTTATTTCACTTAAGAGTATCGCCTCAATGTGCATCCACTTAGCTATAAATGTCTCTAATTTCTCATCCTACTCTTTTTCTTAAAACTGGGGTCTTGTTATGTTGCTGAAGCTGGCCTCAAACTCTTGGGCTCAAGCAATTTTTTTGTATCATCCTCCTGAATAATATCTGGGACTACAGGCATGTGTCATATTGCCTAGCTCAAGCCTGTTCTTCATTATTAAAAAAGAAAAATATATTAAGAAATGCTTTAAAATAGCAAAGATATGTGTGTATGTACATGTGTGTGTTTGCTATTTGAGTGATACACAATGCTCAGAGATACTTAGCGACACAGTAAACAAGAACTCTGCAAAGAGGCCTGGGACTCCACACTCACTGAGGGACAGGAAAGACTAAATAAAGGGGAAAGAAAGATTCACCTCAAAAAAGTTAATTCTCTCAAAGTTATTCAAAATCAAAATTTTAAAAAAACTCTTAAAAGAATTACTTTGGCCAAAACAATTCTGGAGTTTATTTGAAGAGATAATATTTAGGAATAGCCAAGAAAATCACCAGGGGAAAAGACACTAAAATCATAAGAAATACTTCACCTGGTGGGAAAGAATGAGGAGCAGAAAGGTGGGGAGAGACAGCTGTTTTCCTAAAAGCCCCATACTTTTCTTTATCCTGTTTGCACTGTTGATAGTCTGCATTGTAAAATAAATTTAGAGTACTACCTCACAACTGAGTTCAAGAATCAAGCAATTAAAATTGAAAAGGAGAATGAAAAGGACACTGGAAGCAGCCCTAAGACAGAGAGACAAGGATTGATGAAAACTCCCCTGGTAGTTGAGAGCAAAACAGAAATGTACAGCAAAGGTAGAGACAGTGGACCTCTAAAAAACTGAAATGTTCATTCACTAGAAAAAAACATATGTAGAGGGCCTAGGATTTAGCACAGTGATGCTGTGCCTGCCTTACAAGGTCTTGAGTTCGATCCCCAGCACCAAGGGAAAAAAAAGTTTGAAAAACACATATGTAAAACTTAAAACCATATATTATAATTAAAAAGATATATTATAATTATCTCAGTACTAACACTCATTTTTAAGGATTCTCTACAAATTAAGAATGATAAACATCCTAACAGAAAAATAGGTAAATAAACAATACATAGAGGAAGAATTAAAAGATAAAAGTCAACACATATATGAGCAATTTCCTACCATCTGATCAAGGAGATGCCTGTTAAAATGACCAGGCTCTGGGCTGGGGATTTAGCTCAGTGGTTCCACCGCCTGCCTCGCAGGCACAAGGTCCCAAGTTTGATCCCAGATACAAAAAAAAAAAAATGACTAGGCTCTGTTGCCAGGAATAAGCACACCCAGAGTCCAGGGCCTTGCTTCTAGCTCCAGACCAGGTACTGGCTCTGCTGGGCTCTTTGAAGAAGCTGCTGATGCTAGCAGTGGGTGGGATATATTCCAAGAAACCAGGAGCATCTTGTGGGGAAAGCAAGTAAGAAGAGGCACTGCTCGAAAAAGCGTTTGACAAAATCCAACACCCATTCATGATAAAAACCCTACAGAAAATTGCAATAGACAGTCTATCTCTCTATGATAAAAGGCATCTATGAAAAACCCACAGCCAACATCATACTAAATGGTCAAAAATGAAAATCCTTCACGCTAAAATCAGGAACAAGACAAGGATGTCCACTATCACCACTCCTGTTCAATATAATTCTGGAAACATTAGCCATGGCAATTAGACAAGAGAAAGAAATAAAAGGAATAAAGAAAGGAAACAAACAAGTTAAACTGTCATTATTTGCAGATGACATAATACTTTATATAGAGGCTCCAAGAACTCCACCAAAAGTCTTCTAGATGTAATAACCAGACTCAGTGGAGTAGCTGGATACAAAGTCAACAAACAAAAATCAATAGCTTTCCTGTATGTGAACAACAGACTCACTGAAAAAGAAACTGGAGAAACAATTCCCTTCACAATAGCATTCAAAAAAATGAAATACCTGGGAATCGACCTAATGAAAGAAATCTATAAAGAAAACTATAGCACTCTGAAAAAAGAGATCAAAGAGGATTTCAGAAAATGGAAAGATATCCCCTGCTCCTGGGTAGGAGGAATCAATATAGTGAAAATGGCCATACTTTCAAAGCTGCTATATAGATTCAATGCAATCTAAATTGAAATCCCAGCAGCATACTTCACAGACCTTGAGAAAATAATCCAAAAATTCATTTGGAACAAGAAGAGATCTAGAATAGCAAAAGCAATTCTCAGCAACAAAAACAAGGTAGGGGGCATCGCAATCCCCAACTTGAAACTATACTACAAAGCCACTGTGATAAAAACAACATGGTAACTAGCAAAGAAACAGACCCGAGGACCAGTGGATCAGATTAGAAGATGTAGAAACAACTCCAGACACATTCAGCCACCTCATCTTTGACAAAGGAGCCAAACACCCTTACTAGAGGAAAGATAGCCTCTTTAATAAATGGTGCTGGAAAAATTAGGTTTCAACTTTCCAAAGATTAAAACAACCTATATTTCTCACCATGCAGTAAACTAAAATCGAAATGAATCAAAGATCTAACTATTAAAACAGAAACACGAGGGCCAGTGATTTAGCTCAGTGCTTCCGCCACCTGCCTCACAAACACAAGGTCCTGAATTCAATTCCCGGTACCAAAAAAACAAAACAAAAAACCAAAAAACCAGAAACACTAAACTGGCTGGAACTGAGGTTAGGTAGAACTCTTGAAAATATTGGCCTAGGAAAAGATTTCATGAACTGAACCTCAGCCACACATGAACTAGCAGAAAGAATCAACAACTGGGATCTCATCTTATTAAAAAGCTTCTGCACAAGAGAAACTACCAACAAGGTGAAGAGACAACCCACAAGGTGGGAAAAAATTTTCACGAGCTGTTCCTCAGACAAAGGTCCATTATCTAAAATATACAAAGAAATTTTAAAAAATCAGACCTCCCAAATTTAAAGACCCAATCCAAAAATGGGTATCTGAAATGAACAGACATTTCTCAGACAAAGAAGTAGAAATAGCAAAATAAACATGCGAAAAAATGTTCAACATCACTAGTCATTCAAGAGATGCAGATGAAAACAACCGTGAGATTCTACCTTACCCCAGAAAGAATGGCTGCTATCATGAAATCAACCAATAACAAATGCTAGGGGGGTTTTGTGGGGGGGGGGAGGGACCCTTCTCCACTGTTGGTGGGAGTGTAGACTGGTGCAAGCACTGTGGAAATCAGTATGGAGATACCTCAAAGAACTAGGACTGGAAGTCCCATTTGACCCTGCTATTCCCTTGCTGAGTATCTTCCCAAAAGAATGAAAAGAATCATACCACAGTGATATATGTGCACCCATGTTTATAGCAGCACAATCTGTAATAGCTAAAACTTGGAAACAGCCCAAATGCCCATCAACTGGAGACTGGATAAAGAAGATGTGGTTTTTTTATAAAATGAAGTACTACTCAGCCATAAAAAATGAGAAATTAGAGACATTTATAACTGAAGAGCTGCACATCGAGGCGATACTCTTAAGTGAAATAAACAGGACACACATGTGTAAATACTGCATGGTTTCTCTGGTGTGAGAAACTGAAAGTGTAAATAAGGACTAAATGTATAACAGATAACGTGAAATAGGAAGAAAAGTTCCAAAGGGGAAGGGGAAGGGAGAGGGGTAGGGGAAAGGACAGAAGGGAAAGGAATAAATACGAGAAAGGGAAAAAATGGAAACAAAGTCTTTGTAAATAGGGAGGGATGGAGGGGTTGCAGGGCGGGCAGGGGAAGGGGGGAAAACATAAGTATCAAGATAGATCATGTAAATCCCAATGATGAATGTCATTGTATTGTGTGCCTAAAATAAACTTAATGAATGAAAAAAAAAGGAGGCACTGCTGAAACAAGCCATGAAACAGGACACAGGAGCTGACTCAGAGAGTGCCCAGAGCCAAAGCTGGAGAAGTATGGGCAAGAAGTTGAGCCCAAAGTGTAAAGACATGTGGACAAGTGTATTTTTAAGTAAATATGTGACTGAATAAATAAATGAAGGAGAAGAGGAAAATGTCCCATGCAGAAGAATTCCAAAAAGTTTGGGTAAACGTTTCCCCTTGAGGGGTGGAAGGCAATCACTGTGCTCCAGCGTGGGCTACACTGGGCTGCACCTTGCTGCTGTGTACTGAGAACTGAAGTTTTATTTCTGTGGTCTTTTTGCAGTTGAATCACGATAGAAACATCAGACAGGTCCAAATCGAGGGATAGCCTGCAAATTCCTGACTAGCCTTCCTCAAAGCTGCCGAGGTCACTGCTTAGTCTGCTTCTCGTGGTTACAGCAGAATGCCACAGGCTGGCTACTTATGAGGAGCAAAAACTTCCCGGCTCGCAGTTCTGGAGGGGGGCAAGTCAATGCCAAGGAGACTACCTTTTGCCTGCCCCCCCAAAGGAAATGTATCCCTTGGTGGAAGGGTGTGTGGGGAGAAAGGGAAAGAGAGGAAGAAGAAGAGGGCAGTAAAAAGAGAGAGGAAGAGGGAGAGAGAAAGAAGGGTCTTCTGTCGTTGGTCTACATGTCTGCTCCTATCTCAGTAGCATGCTGTTTTAATTACTCTAACTTCATGTGGGCTTTGAAATCAGATAGCACACTGCATCGGAGGCCTGATTTCAGTATAACAGGGTCTGGGCAAGTTGTGCCAAGCAACCGGGCAGGTGTCTCCTTCACATTCAATTCTCCGGGGCCCCAGGGAGCCAGCGTGCCCCTCCCCTGGTGGTACTGATTAGAGGGGTGCCAGGTGTGTCTGCAGGTCACCTCTTCCCTGTCTGCAGGGGAAGAAAGGCTGCTCCAGTCCTGTCACCCCTCTGCCAATCACGCGTCCCTCCAGCAGGTGTCCCTCCACTAGGCCAGTGATGAGCCTTCCGAATCAGAAACCCCTGGCCTGGCCATCCAGCCACTGCCCTCCTTTTGTCACCTGTCACTCTGCCTCCTGATCTTCTGAATGGCTGTAACTCAAAGGTCAGAATATCAGATCTTTTCTTCCTTGTGCCCAGTTAATACTTCTTACTTTCTCTGGCGGACATAGAAAGGTCAAGTTCTTCTTGGTTTTGTTTGTTTGTTTATTTATTTGTTTGAGAAAGGGTCTCGCTTTATAGTTTAAACTGGCCTTGAACTCACTATGTATCCCAGGCTGGCCTTGAACTTGCATAGATCCTCCTGCCTCAGCCTCCTGAATGCTGAGATTACAGGCATCATTGACGCTTTCCAGGGAACAATAGGAGAAGATGTGAGAAATCAGGACCACACTGAGGAACCAGGTCTGCACGTCCAACCGGTGCAGTCCATTGGACAGGTGTGTTTGTGAAGGCAAGGAGGGTTATCTCTGGGGCCTGGCTCATTCTTGGCTTAGGTTAGGATTTCCCCGTCTTCAGTTATTATGCACTTTGTATTAACAGAGGAATTAGGAAGGAGGATGTTGGCTTGCTGTGGGGGATGTGCTTCCCTGGTGGGAAGTGTCCATGGCCCAGGCAGAGCTCAGCCTGGGAGCCATGGTTCTCATCCTTACCTTATAAGAACAAGAGGTTCAGCTGGGGATTTAGCTCAGTGGTTTCGCTGCCTGCTGCACAACCGCAAGGCCCTGAATTCGATCCCTGGTATAAAGAAAAAAAAAAAGAACAAGAGGTTCTTACATCTCTTTGCTTGATTGTTCCTCACAAAGAGTAGTATTTTTATAAGTGCAAAATCAGAAGAGTTACATAGTGAGTGTGTGTTTTTACGAAGTAAAAAACCATGCTAGTTACCAGGAGCCAACTCTGAGGGTGTCTGATCAGAAATTAGGGTCTCCTATGAGGGTAGGAGGCCATGTGTAGAAAGCCAGCCTTTCCGGCTGTTTCCCCTCCAGACTGTGCCATGGTGTCTCTGTGCCCTGCCCCTTCTGCAGGGTGGGCACTGCCCCTCAGCGGTGAGCAGTCACTGGATGTGGATATGCGGAGCTCAGAGACTGGTGGCCACGGCATGGTGTGCAGCCAAAGGGGCTGGGGGTTACTTCTGGACTAGCATGCCTCAGATGCAGGCCTCTTCATAGAGTGAGCATTTGTTTAAAAAATAAAACCAGAGTTTAGATTTTAATCATTTTTGTACGATTTCTAAGACTTTTTGCTGGGTGGAATTGCTTCTCTCTTCCCCCTCTTTTTTCCGAGGAGGTGGGGACAAGACATTGGTAATTTTGTATCCTTCTGTCTCTACGGGTATTTTGATAAAATTCCTAAAGAATTCCTTTTTCTTTTATAATAAAAAAATAAAACCCAGCTTCCAAAAAAGGTACACACACAGAAGTCCCACCTGAGTAAATATAAGAGCTGCTGTGACTGACAGGGCTGGGTGTGGAGTAGAAGCCACCCTGTGCTGGTGGTGGCTTCACCCCTTGCTGTGACACATGCTCCTCGTGCATGCTGGGGAGCCTCGACATACAGCCTCCACAGGCAGTCTCCTGGCATAGTGGCTTTTCCTAAAGTGGAACAAAAAGCTCTGTTTCTTTATAATGCAGGAAGTTATCAAGAGGTCTGACTTAGCCAACTTTGGATAAATCTTGTCTCTTATCCCAAAGTCTTTAGATATTTGTGAGTTAAAAATGAAATTATATCCTTTTCTTAAGGACAGAGTGAATGTTGGTTTGTATTATAATGAGATTCTGTAATAAACACACATAAGGAACATGTCTTCCAGTTCTTTCTAGGGTCAGGACTATGTGGCTCGTCAATGGGGCAAAGTGAGAGTGGGAGGGAAGAGCACTACTGGTGCTAATATAATCACATGTACACTGGGCAAGTGTTTGCTCATGCCGTCTCAAATAACACAAAATCCCCCAGCAGGATTCTGTGGGGGCTGAGGAGCTCCTGAAGACCCTGCCTAGCAGTCCAGGATGGTGTGGCATCCTCCTGACCCAGACTTCTGTCTATGAATGAAACTTCCTGTGTCCTCCGAATCCTTTCTGACTGGAGTTCCCCAGAGCTGGCTGATTAAAAACATGTTCATCAGAAGCTCCACACATCACACAGCCCGCACAGCTGTTTTCCAACTCAAAGCCCAGGGTATGGCTTCAAGGTCAGCTCTCTGTGCTGTTTCCAGAAGTAAACACTTGCATTTCCAAAGTACTTCCTTGGATCATGGAGATAATAAGACAGAGTATACACAACAGGACTTCCCTAGATGTGTGGGTGCAGGACAGACACCAAGAAAAGTTGCAAATAACCTTGGTCTTAACAGCCTGCTCTCCCTTTCCTTCTCGTTTTCAATTCTTTACTTGGTTGATGCCACATACCCCCAGAGAGTGCCCCACCGTGGGTGTTTGTTTGTGTGTTATTGATAAAGCAATAATACACAACAGGGCAGGTCTTTGCCTTTGCCCTCATCATGTTTTTCACATAAATGTAACTGTTTGTGCTCCAAGATGAACCTGCCCAATGTACCAAAATGTTCTGTAACTGTATTGCAAGATGAACCTGCCCAATGTAGCAAAGACGTTCTGCTCAAATAATGTAACTGTACATGCTGTACCTAAGGTTCAAAAATGTTCCCTTAACTCTGCCCCAGAGGTTCCTCTTCTAGCTATGTCTCCACCATAAAAGGTTCCTCTCAACCTCCTTTCTCCAACTGTATATAAACTGACTGTCACTGAAATTCGGGGATTAGAATTTGGAGTGCCTAAACTCCTCTGAGCCAGCTGGCATAATAAAGCTCTGGTTTTCTCCATCTCTTCAAGTGGCTTTTGGATTCTCAAGTCTTCAAACTGTTGTAGCTGTAACACAGAGCTGCAACACTTGCTGTAACACTGACCTATCTTACTTTCCCCTCAACATTACAGGAGATTGAACACAGTCCCTTGCACTGAGAGCTACATCCTCAAATCATTATATTTTAAGACAAGGTCTTGCTAAGTTGCTTAGGGTGACCTTGAACTTATGATTCTCCTCCCTGAGCCTCTGACATAGCTGGTCTTATAGGCAAGTGCCATTATGCCTGGCATGGGTCCCCTCTAACCTGTACTTTCAGATCAAATCTCCCAGCATCCAGAATCAGTAACTCATGATTCCTTTTCTCTCTCTCTTACAATCATTCATTCCCATAGTCTCTGATTGCTGGCAGCCAAGGAGGTGATGGCCCACTAAGGTGTGAGTGGCCCACTGCTGACCCAGTTTATGGCTACTGGCCCATGAACTCTACATTGTCAAAGGACAGCTTTTGAGTCCAAGTGACCTTCAGTGTGGAGGTCAAGGTTGCGTTCATAGAGAATTACAACTGGATGTCTGCAGATAGGCGAGTGACTAGATTTTCTGGCCTGATGTCCTTTCTACTACAGAGTGATGGTATTGAAGTAAAACGCTTTGGAGCTATAGCTTCCAGACTTCTAATGGTGCCTCTCTATCATAATTTAAAATGCAACTCCTGCCAAAATAATTTATTGATTTTCCATGTTGCTACATGTGCACAACTACTGTTCTAATACACTTTATTTACTATAGTCACACATTTTAAAGGGTGTGATAAAAATAAAATAAGCAATATTTTATTCTGTCTTAACTTGAAAATATGCTTTTGCTCTCACTCCAACTTGTGTTTTGCATGCCAGCAGTCAGACTGAATATGCTCATCTCAGGCAAACTCAAGAAACCAAATGTTGGAGAAAGAGCCAGGGTGCATCCTGCTGCCACTGTGTACTGCTCCACCCACCTGCACCATAAGGGGGCTGGGGGATCTCTCTGTATAGCAAATAAAGTGTGGCTTTCATATTTGCTCAAAGAGTGCACACCTGTCATCTCAGTACTCTGGGAGGCTGAGGCAGGAGGACTGCAAGTTCAAGGCCAACCAGGGCAATTTAATGACATAGTGAGACTAGTATGCAGCTCAGTGCAAAAGCCCTAGATTCAATCCTTAGTATAAAAATGAAGCCAGGTATGGTGGCACACACCTGTGATCCCAGCTACTTCAGAGGCTGAGGGAGAAGGATTACAAATTTGAGGCCAGCCTGGGCAATTGGAGAGAACTGTCAAAAAAATGAGGAGATGGGGTAGGAAGGATTAATATAGTGAAAATGGCCATACTTCCAAAACTGCTATATAGATTTAATGCAATTCCAATTGAGATCCCAGCAGCATACTTCATAGACCTTGAGAAAACAATCCAAAAATTCATTTGGAAGAAGAAGAGATCCAGAATAGCAAAAGCAATTCTAGGTAACAGAGACATGGCAGGGGGTATCACAAGCCCCAACCTGCAACTCTACTACAAAACTACTGTGATAAAAACAGCATGGTACTGGAAAAGAAACAGGCTTGAGGACCAGTGGAACAGATTAGAAGATGCAGAAACAATGCCAGACACACTCAGCCATCTCATCTTTGACAAAGGAGCCAAACACCCTCACTGGAGGAAAGATAGCCTCTTTAATAAATGGTGCTGGAAAAATTGGCCTTCAACTTGCCGAAGATTAAAACTAGACCTGTATCTCTCACCATGCACTAAACTAAAATCAAAATGGATTAAAGATCTAAATATTAAAATAGAAACTCTGAACCAGTTGGAACAGAGGTTAGGTAGAACCCTTGAAGACATCGGTGTAGGAAAAGATTTTAGCAACAAAACCTCAGTTGCCTGTGAACTAGCACAAACAATCAATAAATGGGATCTCTTCTTATTAAAAAGCTTCTGCACAGCAAGAGAAACCACCAGCAGTGTGAAGAGACATCCCACAATGTGGGAAAAAATCTTCACCTCCTCTTCCTCAGACAAAGGTCTACTATCTCGAATCTATAAAGAACTTAAAAAGATCAGATCTCCCAAATTTAAAGGCCCAATCCAAAAATGGGCATCTGAAATGAACAGACATTTCTCACACAAAGAAGTAGAAATAGCAAATAAATACATGAAAAAATGTTCAACATCACTGGTCATTCGAGAGATGCAAATGAAAACAACGCAGAGATTCCACTTCACTCCAGAAAGAATGGCTGCTATCATGAAATCAACCAATAACCAA